>NW_010401041.1:33626-41772 GCF_000710305.1 Buceros rhinoceros silvestris
GAAAAATACTTTGATACTGTAGTTTTGTCTATTCTAAAATGGCAGGTTTTCTTAGGATGAAGTTATTCAAGATACTGCCCTAAATGTCAGAGGAGATTTTTCATGCTTCTGAAACGTAATGTGAAGGAGAATTATGTGCCACAAGGGGATTAAAAAACTCCCAAACTCTTTGTGGGTAGGGCTGGAAAAAGCATGGAGTTATAGTACAAGTAATATTTCTGAGCTCACAGGGGAGAACTGATAAAGCAAAGAAGGTGTTTGGGGACAACAAACATGACTAGCAAGGAGAGTTTTTCTAGTGCAGAAAACCTACTTTCTGAAATTAACTTCTGTAATTTCAAAAGACACTGTGCAACTCTTCATGTACTAGAATAATGAAAACAAAGTAAGTACACATTCTTAAATTTAATGTTCTTACTGGCTTTCCACCTTTCTCAGGCTGCCTTCTGGAGATGCATGATATAATACTGTCATATAATCAGATTTTCTGGCAAAAATGTTAAGGTTACTTTGTAGCCTGTTGGTTCAGTCCCAGTTGTTTTGGCACAAAATCCAAATAAATATATCATGCTTTAAAATCCTGGTGAAATTAGCTAGTGGAAGTATGGCAAAGGACTGAGGTGTAAAGGCACAGAGTGACATGCAAGTAGTTGCTCTTAGCTGAGGTGCACTTGGGGGTCTCTGAGCGCTAATTGGGATTATTCTCTGGCACTACTTGTTCTGCTGCAATGATGGCTGATCCCATTAAACATCGCAAAGCTGAAAGGCCTTGCAAATCACTTAGAGTCTTGACAACTTCTGCTTCTTCTGAGCTATGTGTTCTGGGCTATAATCAATACCGGATCTTTCACTAAAATGTCACCTTAGTAATTTTAACAACTCAATTCTCAAGTTCCTGCTGTAGTGATTTTTTAGTGTCTAAGGAATAACTCCTACTCTTTTTTGCATCTTTAAGATTTTGGGGTTTTTTTACTTAGTTTCTTATATCCTAGCTGGTTATTGATTAGTTTTTCTTTGTAATGAAGGAGTTAGAAAAATAGTGGCCTAACACTTTTAAAACTCAAGGAAAAAACTCATAGAACATTATCCAATGTACTGAAGAAAGTCTTCTTTGAAGGCACAACTGCTGAAATTAAAGGACTTCCATTATTTTGAAACTAAGTGGATATTAAGCATGATTAGATGCTAGAAAAGGCTTCCTTTGGTATCCAAGAAGGCTGTACAATTACTGACTTCTAAGTAGTAATTTAGTTAAAAATAGATACAAACCATGTAACTCTTCTGCCACCTGGAATGTTCTCCTAGAGTTGAGGTTTCAGTACTTTACCAAAATGTTATCAATACAATGTTTTCTCAAATCCATATTCTGAAAAAAATTAACATGGGAGTTGTACACTTAAAAATATTTATATTTTAAATTTTCCTTTTTAAGAGCAGCACATCCTATACAATTATTTGTATCTGAATCACTCTCTTTTGACACTCTCTGAAGTCAGGCATTTTCTCAAATAGTTTAACCTAAACTGACAAGTCCAAATGTATGAAATTCCTAAGCATATTACCAGCTGGGAGCAGCTAGTAGTTATAAATATTTGTTAGCTAATATCGTACGCAGAAGAATTATATATGGAGTGTTACATAACCTTGGACTAGTCTGCAATAAGCTTCCAAATTTCAGAGGCAATGAATGACCTCTGAACATGGCTAAGACAAAAAAATAATTAACAAAGAAACCTTCAGACGTGCTGTAATGTATTCAAGTTTGCAGCTAACAACAATTATTCTCTGTTTTAAATGTTAGCAATTAGAGGATATCTATATTCTATGTATGTCAACATAAAATCAATAACACTCATAAATAGCAATTAAAATGCAATAACAATCCCACTCAAGTTTTTTTTAAAGCAATATGAACAACTAAGATGATGATAATTATCACCTCTATTAATTTTTCCCCATAGTAGTGTAGATTTGCATATTTATGCCACAAATATTTCACAGACAAATACAAGCTCCCTTTTGCCACATCCATAACCATGGGGGTGCACACCTGGTCTAGAATGATTCAGTTATTCATCTCAGAGGAGAGCTTTGCTTTGCACTTGCAGTGGGGGGAGGACTGCATATCCAGTCAGGCACCAGGTGTCAGAGACACAGTCTTTGCCTGTGTCTCATAACATGACTAAGGTGACTCTTACACCAGCATCATCCAAATATAAAGATGGGTCTGGGCCAGAGCTCTCAAGCTGTGATAATCAACCCACTAGTAATATGCAAGTTACTCCAAAGATGTGCATAAATCCTGTTTGAGCAGCCAAACCTCTCCTTCTGTTCATGTACCCAACCTAGCACAGTGCCGGGAGCTGTTGCTGCTGATACTGTCATTAATGCTCTTACCTAAGCAAACTGCCTTTAGAAAGTGCTATGTAGGATGTTCTTCCCTGATGGTAATTATATTTGGTAAGTATCACGCTACAACCCAATGTTTGAGAAAGACTTTTTCAATAAAAGGGCATTTTGACCCTACTCACATTGTAATGTGAGTTTGTATTTTCCACAATGTTTCCACCTAGGAAAGGAGAAGGATGAATCTGCAGTGCAATAAGTGAGAGGAGAATTCATCCTGTAAACTGAATATGAAATTACTGATGAAAAAGGAAGATTCTTTTTTTTTTTCTGTATTTGAAATTATTTGTGAATATTTGAATGCATTATCAGGTAATGCCATATTCTGTACTTCTTGGTATTAAAACAATCAAAAGAAATAAGTAGTTTTACAGCAAAATAAACACAGAAGTCCTACCTGTGACATCCAGTGTGGTTGCAGAACTGACCGCTAATGCAGTACTTCAAGACAGAATCTGAATTAACGGTTTGCTATGAATAATGTATTTGTCAAAAACAGTCTTGTCACGTTCATAAATTGCTGGACTATGATTTTTTTCTTTTGTTACTCACATTGTTGGAACAAAACTTTGTATTGAAAGCTTTGACATGAACAATTTTCGGCTAAGACCTGTATATTCCATTGTCGGTGTGAACATTTGGAATTCCCTATTTGATTGACTTTTAATATGGTATTATACGGTATCCTTTTGTCCCATAATTGGGGGAAGTGCTAGTTTTCTGCAAAACGTTTGGAAAACTAGTGCCTGTCTTCTCACTCAGCAGTCTCTCTTGGTGACGCTACACTTCCGTAGTGGTATATAAAACAAAGAATTTTTTCAGGAAGCACACACATAAAATTTAATCGTCTTTGGTTTGTATCATAATGTATTTTCTCCACATATTTAATCCCAGGTGAAAAGGATGTCTGTATTTAATGTTGTCTATCAGATCAGATGACTACGGCTATCAGTGCTGTTAAATCCAAGCATTGCAAACAAAGATTGTGGGGCTGGAACTTGTATTGAAGCACATAGTAGGAATTTTACGTTCTGTTCAAACTGGCAGGTTTATACAGCCAGTTCATTTGTTATGTCAGTGGCCAGTTTTAGTGATCACTAAAATACCTTGAAGGTCTATGACCTTTGCTGTTGTTTGATCATGTCTCATAGTTTTCTGTTGCTAAGTGGTCATTTGAGGTTTGCTTGCAAGTTCTTTTGTTCTTCAATATTCTACCTTCCTTGTAAAGAGTTAATTTAGAAAAGGCACTATGTACTGCTGTAAATGTTCAGAAACCACAAACCAGAGAAATGCTTGTTATTAGCTGCAACATTGCTTTTTTCCCAAAGCTGAGCATATTGCCTAGTAAAATAAACCCAGATGCCTGTATCACTGCAGCTGAAGTTATTTTCCTTTTTATCCAGAGAATAACATCTTCTAAGAAATGATTCCTGAAGTAATACATTCTGAAGTATGCACTACTTTCCTTCAACATGCAAGATCAGCCTCATTACATATTATTATATGAGTTGTCTGGACATAACCAAAAAAGCAAGAAATCAAAGTTTAGGATTTGTAAATATCTTTAATAAAATACCCCTCTTTTTGAACATTTCTGTTTCAATACTCTGTGTGCCAGAAGTCCAGGAAGCCAGAAATACTCAGGGATATAGGTGAACCTGCAGTAATACAGGACATGTGTGACTGTCAGAATGTGTGTCTTGACAACTGTCAAGTCTAAATTCAGTTCTAAAATATTATAAGTGAATTATTCACTCATGCTTATGATGTATTTTAATAGTGGTATTCTGTTATTAGTGTGGGTTTCCTATTCCCAGGATTTGTATCTTTAATTTGTATTTCATATTTACTTGGCAAATGACCAGATCTGAAAAAAGTACTTGGGCAGCTAAAGTGCAATTTTGATGGAATCTAGGAATGCGAGTCCAAAAATTGTATCCACAACAAACCTATGTCCACCCAGATAAGTGCCTGAGCAGGTAAGAAAGATTAAGATGGTGAAGTACCCTAGGGCTTCAAGTTTTGCAAAGCCACCTCAGCTCAACAATGTCCTGCCATCTGTTTAACATTCTGGCTTGTTCAGCATTCACAAAAGTAGGAATTTCAGTGCCTGGGGACTAAGAATGATCAGAAGAAACTTTACAAACAGTCACCCTATTGAATTCAGCAGTAAAAGTGCAATGAGTCAGTATTCATTTATGAGCACAGTTAGGGAAGGTTAGGGAAGGTGGTGCTGCCCACTGATAGTAAGGAGAACTGTGAGTGAGGGTAGAGAAGGAAAATCTTCTACTATTTAATTTATTTTAAATTTGTGCAAGAAATTAAAGAACGGCACTCTTCCCCCTTAAAAACATCTTCTCTGCCAATTTAAAAAATACTCCCAAGAAAGACATTTTCTCCGGCCTTCCTGTTGTTGTTGCAACACGGTACAGCAAAGACTGCAAAGTTCATAGGTACTGAAAGGGCACAGTTAAGCAGGAAGTTAGCTCCAATTCAGTGCTTAAAATCTGTATATTTACTGGAAGGGGGAAATCCTGTGTCTGTGTTTCAGCACTGCTGAAAGGGTGCCACGGAATCTTTCAAAGCTGGATGAATAAACAGCTTTAAAAGTGGAAAACAGAACCTAGGACTGTTCTGTCTTAACTCTCTTGAAATTGTAATCTTGGCTGTGTGTTCTCTCATGAGAAGTGGAATGTGGACTTACTGCTAGACTCATGCTTAGGGCAGTAATGCAGGCAGGGAGGAAAAGGTGTGGTTTGGAACAGTTTCAGATACAGGAGTACTTATATACCATGTAATTACATACCACATGTCTCAGTTTCTGGCAAATAATCTAGCATTATTCATGTAGGAATATCCTGCATAGATGGGCAAATCATTCCTTACAAAGGTATGAATCATCCAGAGGACAGTCTTAAATCCAACAAGTGTTTCTGGTCAGAGAATCCCAGAGCTGGAAACAGCTCTGGTAGGCAACATTTCAGATGCACCCATTCCAGAACCTGAAGCTTTTCCAGTCAGTATGCAGGTGCTGTGAAAACATGCCTATACCGGCTAATCTACTTTAGGGAGATTTTGAGTGTTTCATTCAGATTTATGAAATATACAGCTAGAGGTAATGCCGAAAATTTTGAAGTGGCTCTCCCATGTTTAAGCCTCTTACAGGTTCTTCATGTTGCTAACTATTTAAATGTCTTTTTTCCCCTGTATTTCCTATTGCCTAGGGAAAAGATATTTAAATGGTATTTTTACTGGTATTGCTCCAGCCGATATGTATATTGAAAGAGAAGACTATAATAATATGAGTTTGTGACTGGAAGATTATTGAAGTTCTATTTAAAAAGCCCCTGAAAATATGTCCCAAGTGTCTAAGACAAATTACTGAGTTTCATAAATTATACTTCAGTGAATACTTATATACTTACGTATATACTTATGTTTAGATATGGCTTTGAATAAGCCATACCTCATTCTGGGTGACATTGTTAATAGCAACTGAGGTATTGGCCAAAATAATAAAAATAGTTTTTGTATTATGGTAATTGCATTCCAATACAGACACAAGGGTCTGATGTCCTGTAGTAGTGGTAATATAAAACCTCTATTGCAAAGTAATGTATATTTTGTGTTGGCATTTCTTGTATAAATGGATGAAAAATCCTAATTTGGTTTTTGATGTAGTTTTGCAGTCAACCACTTGCTTTGCATAATTGGGGTGACAGATGCACTTTATTATAGCAGCAAAACCACTTTGTAGCACATTTTGTAAAATGGTACAATGGGTCTGGAGCTTGGCCAACATCAATAATAGAATAATAAACGTACAAGTAGCAGGGAATTGCAGTTGTTTTAAAGAAAAAGCCACTTCTCATGGCTGTTCTGAGGTTATTCTGTTCAACAGTTAATGGTAGGACACAGGACTTTTAGAAAGGATTCTCAAACACTTGTTTGAGAGAGATAAGAAGGGACACGGGAAAATAAGATTCTGAGAGTCCCACAGCACAAAACCCATCATATCATGCAGTGCTGCCAGAAAAAATCACTGGATTGTTACTGAGCCACCACTCGTAAGAGCAAGTCTTTTTGTACAACTCCCTAAACTGAGCAACACTGCCAAAACTTGTTCTCCAGCCCTATCGGAAGTCAGACAGGGAAACACAGGCTTGTCTATATGGTAGAGTTTCCCTGCACTAATGCTCTCCTTATCCACATTGCTCGCTCACCTGATCAGCAGGGATTTGTCTACGCAGCTTTCTTGATTCATTGTTGCCAGCCTGAATGGAACAAATCTAGAAAAAAAGGCAGCATCCCTCACAGAGTTCTGTGAAAAATGCGCGTGTGTGTGAGACTATTAGGACAGGTTTGTATTGATGTCATTTCTCTTTCTGACAGTTAATCAAATGCTCACGTATCAAAAATCACTTCCTGTCACAGCTGCTCCTTTGAAGAGAACCTGCAATGTAATGCTCTTGAAATGTGATTTTGTTTCCGATACATTTGGGGTTTTTTGGGTTTGTTTCTACTCAGTGAGTAAGTAGACAGAAGATACTTGCTGAAATCAAAATAGGCTAATGAATGCAATCCATATGATTTATTATTGAAATCATAACTGCAAACAGAGGCAATATCCAACCAGAATAATATTTTGTTACTGAGCAAACTTGAATGCACTAGTGAAGACTGCAACGTCATTTTAACACAAGTTGTTGGCTTTCCTATTTCTTTAACAGCTTGTGTGCGCCATCATATCTTAGACATAAACATGGCTAGGAATAGAGTGACAAGAAGATGCATCTCTTGAATACATTTCTTATCATTAACAACCGTTCTGTCATTTATTTCTTAGGTCCAACTGTACTTTTTTTTGAAGGAGATTCATGTATGATTTGACACAACTCAAAATCCTTCAAAAACATTACAAAAACAACTGTTGACTTCAACTTTGACTTTAAAGAGTCATTGGGTCCCATTCTAGGCAACAAGAAATACCTGTCTGGGACATGGAAGGAGAAGAGTAATGAGCTGAAAAAAAGATGTTTACACTGTATGTAGAGATACATTTTCTCCATGAGAACAGCCCAGTAATGGAGCAGGTTGTCCAGAGAAGTTATGCAGTTTCCATCCTTGGAGGTTTTACAGACTTGACTGGACAAAGCCCTGAGTGACCTGGTCTGATCCCACAGCTGACTCTGGTTTGAGGCTGGGCTAGAGACCCAGCCTGAGTCTGTGGCTCTCTGATCGTAAAATGAGTGGCCACTTGAAGCTGATAGAATGGTCACCACTGACTATCAGTCATCTTAATTATGACTATCTTTGTGATTAGAAAGGCAAATTGTTCCTGGAATTACAGAAAGGATAAGGGTTTTAAAACAGTCAGTCTAGTCTCTATTCAAATAATGGGCCTAGATGTGTAGTGGCTTTACATGACCCTCCTTCAGTGGGATAGCTGCACCAGATGACCTCAGGGTGTCCCTTGCAACTTTATGCATTTTGTGATTCTGTAATTGTGTGATTCTATCTTTTATCAAGTGAGTGGATGTATTGCATAGTATACATTTATATATATATGTGTGTATTTTTTTAATGTGGAATAAACAAGGCTTTGAAAAAGCAAACAGACTGCATATTTACTATGCAATTTTGTAGTTGATGACAGATGAATAGAAGATTGTTGAGGGATAAAAGCTCATTATCCTGCTCATAGTATATATACAAACATTCTTAGGGCCTGAGGGGTCCT
>NW_010401041.1:41869-52835 GCF_000710305.1 Buceros rhinoceros silvestris
CCCTCTCACTTCAGCATGTGTGAGCCAGAAACAAAAATACCAAAACCTATGAAATTTCATCAGTATGAAAATTATCCAATAAAAGAATAAACATTTGTGTCCAGGAAGTACCAGAATACCTTTTTTAGAGAAAATCAACTTTTTTTCAATTAGATTTCCACATAAAACTGCTTGGATTAAAAAAATACTAACTAGAAGTATGTATGAAGAATTATATTTTTTGGCATAGTTTCTAAATGAGAAAGGAAATAAAGATATTCTCTATCAGAGACTGAAGAATAACAAAATACATAAAAGGATCCATTCCCATGGCCTTGGCATTTGCAATTTTTATTTTAAAACAGTAGCTTAAATCTTTTTCCAGAATGTCCCATTCTGTTCCAAACTGTTCATTCTCCAGATAAGTCAACAGTTAATAATATTCATGACACTTAAGTTAATTTTGAAAATACAAGCATACTTGTGTTTGTGAATGAATATGTTTGTTTAAATACTCAGAAAGACCACAATCAGGGAATTGCATCTTTTGGGGAAAAACAGGATAGGAAGGGTGTGCTTGGACTGCAGTCGTACAGATGTCCCATTGGTCTTACATTAGCATAGGTCTGTAATAGCTCTGTTCCTTCCCTGTTAATCACAGTCAATCATATCACATCTCCTTCCTTGTGCAAAGCATGTGCTTCTAAGTTTTTATCCTCTGCTGAAGACTGTTATCCATGGTTGTTTCCATGATTTATTTTTTCTTCAATGTGAGTGCAAAGTATATCAGATAATCTTGCAGATGGGCTTTTACTCATACTTTGTATATGAATACTTAATGCATTCTCAGACTACATTTCTACATTTACTTTTTAACAACCATGTCATGTTGGTCACCGATAATAATCCTGACTTAATAGCATCCTCAGATCTATTTACTCCTCACTTATTTCCAGTGGATAAATGCACAAATTAGTTGAGAAATTAGTGTTAGTGTTAGCCTGTTATCCTATATATAATTATTTAACATTGATGTTTTTCTCACTGGTGTCTGATTTGGCAAACAAAGCCAACTAATGTAATTATTATAAAACTCTAAACTTCACGATGTAATGTCTCTACTATTCCATGTGATTTTGCAAGCAACTTATATTTAGATAAGTATTTATATAATATATATTAAATAATTTATAAGATTCAATCTCCTCTGAAGTTTGTTTAACATTACAGACTCAGAAAGCTGTAGGTCACAGTAGATCCAAGTGGCAGCAAAACCATATCAGCCAGAATATTCTTTTAGTGCTATAGCTAATACAGTGCTTCTTATTTTATCTTCATTATATGGTCAACAGAAAACTTAATCAGTGTCTTTGCTGAGCAGAGAAACACAATTAAAACCTGAGTGGTTGAAAAGACTTTGCATTCAGCTCTACAAACAATGGTCATCTCAGACTATTTATTGAGCTTGTTTCTAAGTCTGCAGAGTTCAGGTGCATGTGTTTTCATGGTATCCACACACAATTTCATTTTTATAGAAGTCCACAAATAGCTCAAGTAAGGTTATGTCATTTTTTCAGTTCTTTTCTGTTCTCCCACAGGCTAAGTTTCCTGAAATGCAGATAATGTGACTGTCATTTCAGACTGTTTGAATCTGCTCTCTTCAGAGACCGATTGAACATTATTTAACTTATGAAAGATATCACCCAGGTCTGACCAAATACGCAGTCATTGCTGCTCAGATCACAGTAACTGCACTGTGTTTCCTTCCCTAAATAAAAAAGACTTAATTTCTGAATTTTAGTATTCAGCTCAAAACCTTTCTGCGTGATAGTCACCTTACCTCAGCAAGGAGGAGCAGGCTGCTGCTCAGAACAATCTGCCACAGTATTTTGTGCCTTTGGCTTCATAAATTCATCCATTTTATTAACTTGATATGGATGATAACTTACATTCAATTTAGAGGACTATCTTTATATATTTAACACCTCTTTTTTGATAGGACAGCATTTATTTTGTGTGAGGTCTGTCTGTGAGGGTACTCTTCTTACTGAACACGATTCCATCACCACCAAAATCTTTGAATAATGACATCCTGTGAATGATTCCTTTTCTTTAAATAATTCTACAGGATTTAAAAAATATATATTAGTTATTTGTTATTTTCTATTTGCTATTTAATATTTAGCATTTAGTTATTGGCATCTTTAGTGTTGCAGAGGTAGGTCAAGATAGCACAAAACTCATCAGAAAAAGCACTAGCTTTTAAATAAATGAAGCTGTTATTTCTGCCTTTTGAGCAATATCAGAAGAAATCTCGTATTTGGTCAAGTTTTTTAATTTCTTTAATTATTTTGATATAGAATCATAGAATTGTTTAGGTTGGAAGACCATGAAGGTCCTCAAGTTCAACCATTAACTTTGCACTGCCAAGTTCACCACTAAAACATGTATTTTAAATTCTTTCAGGGATGGTAACTCAACCACTTTCCTGGGCAGCCTGTTCCAATTCTTAACATCCCCCTCAGTGAAGAAATTTTCCCTCACATTCAATCTAAACCTCCCCTGGAGCAATTTGAGGCCATTTCTCTTATCCTATCACTTGTTACTTGGAGAAGAGTCTGACCCACCTCACTACAACCTCCTTTCTGGTGGTTGTAGAGAGTGATAAGGTGTCCTCTGATCTTCCTTTTCTCCAGTCTAAACAATGCTAGTTCCCTCAACTACTGCTCGTAATACTTGTGCTCTTCATCAGCTTTGTTGCCCTTTTTTGGACACACTCCAGCACTTCAGTGTCTTTCTTGTAGTGAGGGGCCCAAAGATGAACACAATATTCAAGGTGTGCCCTCACCAGTGCCACGCACAGGGGGACAATCACGTCACAGAATCACAGAATGGTTGGAATTGAAAAGCCTCTGGATACCGTTTAGTCCAACCTCCCTGGTAAAGCAGGTTCACCTACAGCAGATTGCACGTTATCACGACCAGATGGGTTTTGAATATCTTGAGAAGGAGACTACGCAATCTCTCTTGGCAGCCTGTTCCAGTGCCCAGTCACCCTCAAAGTCAAGAAGTTTTTCCTCCTGTTTAGATGGAACTTTCCATGTTCGAGTTTGTGCCTGTTGCCACTTGTCCATTGTCACTGGACACCACTGAAAAGAGTCTGGCCTCAAACCCTTGACACCCACCCTTTAGATATTTATCAGCATTGATAAGATCCCCTCTTAGTCTTCTCCCCTTCAGGCTAAATAGACCCAGGTCTCCCAGTTTCAGGCTGAGCTGTCAGTTCAGCCTGGCCAGCCTTCTTCCCTGTGTTTTGGCACACAGGGACAGCCTGCTCCTGTGCTTTTAGGAGTTCCTTCCTGAAGGATGTCCAGCCTTCCTGGACTCCTTTATCCTTCAGGACTGCTTCCCAAGGGACTCTATCAACCAGTCTCCTATACAGGCCAAATCTGCCCTCTGGAAGTCCAAGATGGCAGTTCTACTCATCCCCTCCTTATTTTTGTGAGAATTGAAAAGTATCATCTCATGATCACTGTGCCCAAGATGGCCTCCAACCTTCACATCACCCACAAGTCCTTCTCTGTTTGTGAACAATGGGTCTAGGAGGGAGCATTCCCTAGCTGGCTCCCTCACCAGCTGTATGAGGAAGTTGTCTTCCACACAACCCAGGAACATCCTGGACTGTTTGCTCTCCGCTGTATTGTATTTCCAGCAGACATCTAGTAAGGTGAAATCCCGCCCCCCCAACCCCTCAAGAACAAGGGCTCAAAAGTCTAAGGCTTGTTTGGAGCTGCTCTGTGGTAATTTCCAAGTGTTCAGATCAGTTTATTGGAAGGCTCCGAGCTTTACATTGAAAGGTAGAGCTGGGAGGTTTATGATTTGCTTTCATTACCTTCTCGCCTAAGGAAGGCTCCCAGGTACCTTCCACCCTCCTTCCTCCATGTGTGTACATGGCAGTCTGGCACAGTGAGAGTATCTTTATATCTGTGCGCAACTGCTTAGGAAATTTATCCCATGTGTGAAAGACTTCATACCAAACTGCTAACTTGGAGTATTCTGCTCCAGGAGTATGATATTGTGGGAATTCACATAGAAGTAAATACTAATATTTCATCCCAGGTTATAGCCCAGAAAGACATTTGAGAAATTCCTCAAAGCAATTGTTCCGTTCTTGTGTTTGGAAGACTCAAGTGATGTATTTAAAGTGCTACTCTAATAATTGATTCAGCCAGTACTGATTATTGATACTTTTTCTCAATAATTGTATTTGTTTAGTACATCAGGAGATTCTTTTTAAAAGACACAAAAAGAACAGTTCAAGCTAAGTCAGAGCACAGGGAACAAGATATACTTGGGTACCATTGCCTGTGATAACTTTCAGCTGAGAAACTGCTCTGAAGCAGGACAGGAAAAGTTCCTGGAATAGAGGAGATCAAAAGAACTCTCCTGCAGGTCTAAAAACGAACACTTGCTCCGTGGAGAGTAATTATCTTGGAACAACCAGCTGAGACACAGGACCTTGTGAGACAGATGAAGTTACAACTAGCTTCATTATCATCAGGAGATCAAAAGATTTTAAGATAGATGAGCATGCCAGCTGCTCTTTCAGGAAATCCTGTCCCTTCATTATAATAGCTCAATACTTCCATTTTAAGAAGGCTGTTAGGTATCTATGTATGATTTGTATCTGAGTCATAAAAAGGAAAACTGCAGGTACCTGCACATAGTCAGATTTACTGAGAAAGTGCTGTCTCCCCCAACATATTGTAAGCCAGATCTTAGTTATGCACATCAGTAAGACATCAATAAACTCAAGCAGGTTTGGTCATGGGCTGGAACACTTGCCCTGTGAGGAGAGGCTGAAGGAACTGGTCTTATTGAGCCTGGAGATAGATGGCTCTGGGGGGATCTTAATGCTGTCCTCAACTATCTAATGGAAGGAAATACAGAAAAAGCAGCCAGACTTCCTCTAAAGGAAGAATGAGAAGTAATGGACACAAGCTGGAAGATGGGAAATTCTGACTCAGTATTAGGGAAAAAAAAAATCACCATGAGTGTGGTCAAACACTGGAACTAGTTTTCAGAGAGGTTGAGGGATCTCTGTCCTTCTAGATATTCAAAACCCAGTTGGAGAAGTCCATAAGCAGCCTGCTATAAGGGAACCTGTTTTTAGCAATGGGGTAGGCCTAGCTGAAGGTCCTTCCAACCCATGTAGTTCTGTGATTGTGCATTACTATAAAAACAGGGTCAATTCTGTGTGGTGGATTTACCTTGTTTGACTGTCAGGTGTCCAGCCTGTTGTTCTCTCTGTCCCCCTCCTCAGCAGGACAGGGGCAGAAAATAAAATGGAAAAGCTTGAGGGCCCAGATAAGGCAGTTTAGTACTCACTACTTCCCATTGCCAGGCAGATGTCCATTTCTGTGGGAAGCAGGGCCTCAGTATGTGTAGTGGTTGCTTGGGAAGACAAACATCATAACCGTGAATGTACCCAGATCCACCTACTTGCCCTCATCGTTTGTTGTTTAGCACAATGTCATGTGGTATGGCATATCCCTTTGGCTAGATTGGGTCAGCTGTTCTGGCTGCATCCCCTCCCAGCCTCTTGCCCACACCCGACCTACAGTCCTTTGGATGGAGGGGTATTTGCAGAGAAAGCCCTGACACTGTGCAAACAGTGCAGAACCCGAAACACTGGTGTGTTACCACACTCCTTTAGCCACAAATGCAAAGCACAGCACCATATGGGCTACTCTGAGGAAAGTTAAATCCATCTCATCCAGAGACAGTATGGGAGTGTCATTGTGCATGATACAGGCTTCTGCTTGAAAGGGTTGTCCACAGGGTCATAGGCTTACCCTGAACTGTGGCAATGATGTTGTTCAGATAGTTCTACTTATTTCTGTTTCAGTAAAACTGATGTTAATGCACAGCATTAGGCTGATGTTAAGACGTACATGCATAAGAAAACAATTAAATACTGTGCTCCCAAAGTGCTAAGCAACAACTAAAATTTAACAGAAAGAACTTGGGTATGCCAAGGATAAATTACACCCCACCCTGCCCCCGCCATTTTAGTATTGATTGGACTGCTTGAGTGGGGAAAATTGCAGGACAGCAAATCCAGTTAGTGAAATATGGTACTTCTTTAAGCAGAAAAACATGCTTTGGTGGCCAAAGCTTCGTTGCTTTATTTTTCCGCTTCACAGCCTGCTTCTCATCTTTAATGCCTAATCCTAAAATGTGCTGCTGAGTGCATTTTGTGACAATTCATAAGATCTGCCTACTGACAGCTTCTGAATTCTCTATAAAATTATTCGTCTTAATCAAAGTCAGTTATCTCAGCTTTAAGGTGCACCTCCCTAACCCTCTCTGTTCTTCTGCCTCTCTGACAGTTTAGTAATCACAGAGCTGCACCTATGCAGTCAGGAACAGAGTGTGTGTTCAGATAGGAAAAGAAAAGCTGGCACCTGATCAAGAGAACTGGTTTAAATGAGTTATCTGACAAGGAGATCACACAGTAGGAATCTCTGATTATATGTTGGATTGCTCCACGATGTTTCCGGAGGAATGAAGGCAGAGAAAGCAGAAAAAAAAAATCCCCTAAAGTTGTATTTTTGAGGGGCATTTCACTAGCTTACCTGAGGACAGTTGAGCCAATATTTAATGAAGAAAGAACTCTGCCTTCCTGAGTACAGATTGATTCTTAAATCATAGGGGATGAAGGGTGAGGGATATTATCTATAGAGAGTCCATGGGTTTTATTAGGTTCTTTGCTAAACAGCATTACTAGGAAAAGAACAGTAAGCCTTAAAGAAACATTTAAATTAAAGGAAAAGACATTACGAGTGATAGAACTGAATTCTCTGTGTTACAGGGTAGATAGCTGGAATCAGCTCTTTCTTCTTGTACTACCTAGGTGGAAGACAATTCCCAGATTTCATTCTTCAGGTGGGTAAAATCTAGCCAAAGTTTATACATGAGTAGTTCATACTAATTTGTTCTGTTGCCAGGAATTTTTTTAGCTTAAATTAGGTCTTCTCTCTCCCTCTCATTTATCACCCTGATGATTTTACAGACTGCTTTCTGTTTTTTCCTTCCTGAATTAAGTGAGCCAAGATTTTTTTTGTGTCCTTTCCAAACATAAGCTCTCCATTCAGTTGACCATTTCTAGCAGGATTTCTCTGCATACATTCCAATCTGAATTAATCTCTTTTGAAATGGATGAATGAAATTGTATATAGTGTATATGAGAGCCCACCAATGCCTTAAACAATGGCGATGATTGCAAGATCAAAGCAGACCAGCATTGAGAGGCTTTCCAAGGTGCTTAATTTGGGTGGCTGAGTAGAAAAATCACTATCTAATCATAGTAGGAGACATTCTTGGCCTTTCTTGACTCAAACGTCTTGTATGAACTTGTAGTGCAAAATAAAAAAAAAGATATATTTTGACACTAGCAATTTCTCTACCAAAATCTTACAGGTGGCAAGATTAACATAAGCATCAAAGAACAATCTTTATATTGAAGAGTTTCAGCTGGAACACTCTTTAGACCAATGAAAGAAAAAGAAATTGAAGATTGGTAGATGAACATTTTTTATGAGCACTTTTCTGTATGAAACAGTGTTTTGCCATGCTCTGCAATACTTGAAGTAAAGACAGGTGGCATCGCGTGTATAGATTGGTGTCAGTCCACAAACATAAATGATGAGTAAATGTAATATAGCAATATGATTATGAATCATTTAAGTCAAACCTTTTTAAATTTTTTTTCCAGTTGGATCTAATAATGGATTTTAAATTTGTGTCATTCTTTTTATTCTGGGTTTATTTTCAGAGTTTATGGAAACATACCATCAAGTTAAGAAACTATAATTTACTTACTAAAGATTCCTTCATGGTCTGCTACTGTTACTTCGGCATTTCATGAAAAGTTTCTGAAAAAAGTGAGAAGATACATGATCATAAAAAAATAAGATGCAGAAATGTTAATTTAATATTGTGGAATTAAAATACTGGAGCCTAAAACCACACCAAGAAAGTAGCAGATAAAAATTTGGAGAAATACTCTAAAGCAACAACCAAATGATGAACTCCCCCCATTTTCTATATTAAGTAGTTGCAATTACCTGTTCTTATGTTCAAATAGCAGTAAGAGAATGGCATTAAGAATGGTCAATAATAAAAATACTAGAAAATGCCCAAGACAGCACTCAGTGCAAATCAAATTTATCCTAGGCCTCATACTTAGAAAAGTCACATTGATCTTCTAGAAATAACAAATAAAACAAACCAACCAACCAACCAAACAAAAACCCAGCAGAGACAGTTTAATCTGAAATGCTTGAAGTTCTGAAACTGAAAATGACCGAAAGCTTCCTTGTAAGTGATATTACTAAACATGAATAAAAAGAGCTTTTACCATCCCATTCAGTGCAATGATGCACAGTTTAAGGGCCTCACTGACGCTGTGTCAGCATTTCGGTTTTGGTCAGGAGAGGAATTATTTGAAGCTGCTCTTTTTTTGCAGAAGTTCTGATTGGTCAAATATGATCACTGTGATACGAAAACTGGGTTAGCTTTACCTTATCTTTTCCTCTAGCATTTCTCTTGATATTAATGGAAACGTTGGTCAAGGCTCTGAACATAGATTAAGCATAACTGCACGTGACTCTCATGATTTGCTACACCTATTGCTGTACTTTTACAAAATACCATTATCCCAAACATCTTCCAGCAATTTTCATTATGCTCTTTTGGCATTACTAATTCACGATTTTCAGTATGGCTTGTTATAGTAATATTGATAAGAGGCATATAACCACTCAATCAAGCATATCAAGTCCTTTAATTTGGTCTAATTCAGGCATCAATGAAAGGCTTGAAGCTTTTACAATTTGTTCTACTGAAACTAATGTCCATCACAAAGCAAATTGATTTTCAGTTTCAATACAAATCAAATTTGATCACATGAAAAAGTGTTGTCAAGCCCGCTAAACTGATAATGAATGAACAAAGTAAAGTGACCGTTGTATATCTACCTCACATTTTCCTTTTCTCTGGTGTATAATTTCTAGCCATTCAAAGTAGTTTTCTAAAATTACACTAATTTTTTGCGTGTCTACTTTGTTTAATGCTCCAGGCCTATTTTTTGGTTGTATTTGGTGTTATGTTACTTCACATAGGCAAAGTAAAAGTCTTTGGTATAAATTTTTCTGAGTTGGCAAATAGCCAAATGGTAGAGACAAAGTGCCAAGTGTATGCAGAGGAGAGAATGTCTCTTTCTCCACCAAACTCTGTGTCCCAAATGTGACTCTAACTTCCATTTTCCCAGAGAAACATAGCTGGATTGCACAGAAATGTCTGGTAACAGTTTTGAAAGACAAATAAGATAGGACGATGATTATGTCTATGTCTATAATTGCTTTCTTTGAGGAAGTTGTAATCCCCCTAATAACACCAATTACGAGACATGCCTGCTTTTATTGTCCTTTTATTGTTAGTAATATAAGTAATCTTAAACAGTTTTACAATAATTACACATAAAGAAAGAAAAATGTCTGGTATTGCTTTTCGTTAATGTTTTTCTTTATCTGAATCTGAAATTCTAGAAGTAATACAAATAGAATTAGGTTAATCAGTTAATCCTTGATATCATCTCTTTAACATCTTCAAATTTTGGGCGTATTCTCTATGTCTTGTTCTATGCCTGGATATCTAAATTTGTTCTAAAAGACTTAATATCTCATTATCGTAGATAATAATACTACAGAAATATTTGTTTTATAATAGTCTAAAACAATTGCAACAAAGAATCTACAGTGTCTGCAGAGCTCCCATTTATGCAGAAACAAAGCTATTAAGCTCATTTGATTTAATTAAGGTTACTCCTTCCATGAATTTTTCAGGAAATCTCTACATTGCATCAGTATCCTCATAGCCTTCATAGTTATTGGACATATAGTGCTGTTTGTAAGTGCAATACTCTGTTGATTTCTAGGAAAGATAACTTAGGAACAGCGTGCATTGCCTAACAAGTGGTAAGACCCACAGCAGATTCACCAATGACAGAATATCCATCTTACTTTATGTGTCATGACTAAGACATCAAAATCGAGTAGAGTTGCATCAAGATGAAGAATCTATAAGTAAGATCTTTTTCTTATTAAAGGTCTCTTTATCAATTGTATTTTCAGCCCCCTGGCATCTGCAAATCTAGGTGATTTTCAGATGGCAAATTTTCTATCCAATTAATAGAAGTTACGTGATTTAACTGCCATCAAATGTAGATCTATATTCCGACGGTGATTAATTTACAACACAGCTTACATCTTCATCTCAGCTAGTTCTGTCCTTGAGACAGAAAAAGTAAAGAGCTTTTGACTTCTCTTGAAATGCTTTCTTCTCTTTTAAAAGATGACTTTTGATATCTTAAAGTAAATCACACTGGAACTCAGTTTAGCCATTCTTCAACCCTCTCTCTTGCCTCTATTCTTAGCTGCAATATGACTGTGAAGCACCTGAAATTCCACACATACTTGTGTCACGAAAAGGGGGGCCAGGAAGATATATGGAGCCGGCTATTAAAATTCCTGGCCTGGAAGGGGGGTTTTTCTAAACCCTTTATAGTTTGTCCAGCTCACCAGTGTCCCAAGAAAGACGCTGGCGCCCACCCTGCCTACTACACTCCTGTTAGGGAGAAGGGGAACCTCCTCGGGTTCTTTACAGCTTGGCCAGCCTGCCAGGCGCACCGACAGCGTCACTGAAACCAAGTCCCTCTTGGTAGCCCACAGGATTGGAGGATATTCGCCTGACCTATTCAGGGACTCTCACTGGCAGCATCGCAAGGACAAATCCCTTCAGTATTAAATCAACAATAATAGTTTATTGTGTAGAGTCGTGACAAACTACACGTATGAATGATACTGGTGATTGGGTATTGACTGTGAGATGGATTTAAAAACAAACTAAGCACACACACAAACTC
>NW_010401042.1:0-210 GCF_000710305.1 Buceros rhinoceros silvestris
ACCACTGGCACAGCTGTGGCACTGTCGGTGTGGCATCACTGGCGCAGATGTGGCATGGTTGTGACACCATTAGTATGGCTGTGGCATTATTGGTGTGGCCATGGCATTGTTGGTGAGGCCATGGCATCAGTGCCACACCCATGGCACCATTGGCACAGCCATGGCATCATTGGCATGGCCACGGCATCGTTGGCACGGCCCCAGCCCCGT
>NW_010401042.1:535-799 GCF_000710305.1 Buceros rhinoceros silvestris
GTAGTGCTGTGGCACCGTTGGCGTGGCGGTGGCAGCATTTCTGTGGCCACAGCATCACTGGCATGGCCACACAGCATTGATGGCATGACCGTGGCACCATGGGCACAGCTGTGACACCATCATCGTGGCCATGGTGTTGTTGGCGTGGACATGGGACCCCTGGGGACACAGGGTAGGCACCTTGGGAAGGGCTGTTTCGGGCTCTGGAGATCTCGGCACAGCCACCCGCCCCCTACTGCCACAACCCCCCACTCTGGGTGCAAG
>NW_010401043.1:0-711 GCF_000710305.1 Buceros rhinoceros silvestris
GCCCCACCCACCCCGTGGGCACACACCCTGTCATTAGGGGATTAGAGGGGAAACTGATGCACGGGGGGTGCTGGGAGGGCACTGGGGGTGCACTGAGAGGGCGCAAGGGGACACTGGGAGGCACTGGGAGAGCATTGGGAGGCACTGGGAAGGCACTGGAGGGCCCTGGGGATCACTAAGGGGCACTGGGAGGGCACTGGGAGGGCACTGGGAGGCACTGGGGAGCACTTCAGGGCTGCAAAGGATTGTGGGTAATTCCTGTCCCTGGGGTGTGGGTGCCTGGAGGGGACCTGACCAAGAGGGAGGCAGTGGGGTGGACTGGGAGGCACTGGGACGGACTGGGAGGCACTGGGAAGGTCACTAGGACACTCTGGGAAGGGTCCTGGGGTGCAGTGGGATGGACTGGGAGGGCGCTGTGAGAGCACTGGGAGGCACTGGGCAGTCCTAGAGGAGCTCAGGGAATGCACTGGGATGTGCTGGGGTGTACTGGCATATACTGGGAGGCCCCAGAGGAGCAGGGCATTGCCCCAGGGACAGTGAGACACTAACTGGGGCACACTGGGAAGCACTGGGGCACACTGGGAGACACACATTGGGAGGCACCGAGATCTACTGGCAAATGCTGGGAGGCACTGGGATATACTGGGTTGTACTGGGAGACACTAGGAGGCACTGGGACGTGCTGGGAGGCACAAATGGGAGGCACTGGGA
>NW_010401043.1:833-1162 GCF_000710305.1 Buceros rhinoceros silvestris
GGTAGGCACAAATGGGAGGCACTGGGAGGACCCAGGAGGAACTGGGTGGCACTGGGAAGCCCCAGCAGGCACTAGGAGGTACTGGGAGGCACTGGGAGGTACTGGTATGCTTCTGAAGACACTGGGATGGCACTAGCATAACCCAGGAGGCACTGGGAAGCACTGGGAGGCACCGGAAGGCACTGGGATGTGCTGGGAAGCACAAATGGGAGGCACTGGGAGGACCCAGGAGGAACTGGGTGGCACTGGGAGGCCCTGGAAAGGCACTGGGAAGTCACTGGGATGCACTGGGAAGGCACTGGGAGGCACTGGGAGGCACTTGGAGGCAA
>NW_010401044.1:0-2859 GCF_000710305.1 Buceros rhinoceros silvestris
CTGCCTGGAGGCCGGCAGCCCCCGGGGAGCTCGGTGTGGTTTCAGCGTGCTACTCCTGAACGCGGGGAGGACACGTTCTGAGGAGGAGCCCTGCGTGTTTCTGAACCTGCAGCCCTTTTGCTTCCGCGCCAGGAGACGGGGGAAGAGAAGAGCGGCCCTGGCCTTGCTGTGGGTCGGGGCGCGCCTTCGGAAGTCAGGGAGACCCTGGGCTGCGGGCGAGCAGTGCTGACCTCGTTGCTCCCTGCCCTGCTCCCAGATTTCCTCCCCCTGAAGTGTGACGCCTGCGAGCAAATCTTCTGCACTGACCACATTGCTTATGCCCAGCACGACTGCACCTCTGCCTACAAGAAGGTGAGTGCTGAGAGGGGGTTTACTCCAGCCTCACGTGTGGAGCTGCTGAATGTTCCCAACTGGGGCTCAGAATAACTTGTGATTTCTCTGGTCACTTGGGTAAACCCACTAGGGATGTGTGCCAGGTCTGGAGGCATCCCTGAAAGCCAGGATCTGTATCCTCGTGCCGCAAACTTCCAGCCCACTCTATGCCGCGGGGTAACATGGTTTGGGCATCTCCCAGCCCTGCTGTCCTCCCTTCCCAGAGTGTGAGTCTGTGCCTGTCACACCTGCTGGTGGTGAGTGGGGTCTCCGACCACAGGTGATGCTGTGGAGGCCGTGGCAGGCAGGTCCTGAAAGGGAGAGAGATGTCCACACAGCACTCAGGGTTGCCCAGATACATGCTCCCAGCCCCCTTTTCTTGTCTCTACAGGATGTGCAGGTCCCTGTGTGTCCCCTCTGCAACACCCCGGTTCCTGTGAGGCGTGGGGAGATGCCTGATGTTGTGGTAGGTGAGCACATTGACCGTGACTGCAAGTCCGACCCTGCACAGCGCAAGCGCAAGGTAGGAACCCGGTGCTCTCCATCTTGCTGCTGAGCTCCCCTGGAGCCTGGGGGTGGGATGGAAACAGCACATGACTCGGCCATGCCAGGTGTCATCTCTGTTTGCAGAGGGCAGGAAGGGTTGGAGAGCTGGAGGTACGTGCATCTGCAGGGCTTTGTGGTGTGAGTCTGAGCCTTAGGTAGTGATAACATGGGCTGGGCAGCCGCCTGGGACGTGAGGATGGAAATTGCACCCTGCCATTAGGAAAATGCAATCAGCAATTAGCTGCCCTGTCTTGCTGGGAGAGGAAATTGCTGCAGGGAGCTGGCCCTGCAGGAATCCAGTCCAGCAGCAGCTGGAAGGCTCTGTCCTGGCAGGGCAGGCAGGAGTCCCTCAGCAAGGCAGACTCTCTCCTGCTGTGTATTCTGTGATGGTGCAGACCCTTGTCTATGGAGACTGAAGCACTAGTGAATGACTAACAAACTATCTAAAGAAAACCAGTACTTGGAGATGAACTCCAGAGCCCCATGGCAGAGGCAGAGGTGGGGAAAGCTGGCATGAAGGGAAGGGACAGCCCTGTGTCCTTTTCACTACTGCCACAACATCTTTCAGATCTTCACCAACAAATGTATGAAGCCTGGTTGCAAGCAGAAGGAGATGATGAAGGTGATCTGCGACCAGTGCCACAAGAACTACTGCCTCAAGCACCGGCACCCCCTGGACCATGACTGCAGCAGGGCAGGGCATCCCCTCTCCAAAGCAGGGTGAGGGCCTGGGGACAGCCAGGCTGGCAGGGGTGGGGCTGTGCTTGCCAGAAGGGTGGCGGGGAAGAAGCCCAGCTCCTCCTGGCCCACTGACTGTGACTGCTGCACTCTCACACTCCCTGCCCTGTGTGCCAGGGTATCCTCCAGCAGTTCTAGGGTTTGTAGAGGTAGCACAGCTGTGTACACAGTCTCTCCTTCCTGTAGCAAAAGCTGCTAGTACTGCCAGCTGTTTTGTTCTTGCTTCTCTGTCCAGCTGTTCTGTAGCTGCTGGTATCTGCCTGTCCTGGCACAGTGTTTCAAGGAGAAAAATGGTACTTGAAACTCCTAGGCGTAGCTGAGCACAGCATGATACTCTTAGGAGGAAGAGGAGCGGGGAGCCAGGGAGGCATCTTCCTTATACGGCTTCATCTCCCTGGGAGTTACGTGCCCGGAGATGGGTCAGGATGGTAAAACAGTTGCTCCAGGTGTCCTGTCTGTCCTAGGCATGCTGCAATTGCGAGGGCCCAGGCATCCTCCTCCAGAACAGTCACCGCATCGAGCAGTGGAGCTGCCCAGCCAGCAAACAGCCCCTCTTCTCCATTCTCTGCCAGGTAAGGTGGTGCCCAACTCTGAGGTGGCCATGACAAGGCTCAGCTCGGCTCCCTGTGGGACATGGGAGCAACAGCTTCTTGTGCATCAGCAGGGCTGCGTACTTGTACCCGAGCTCCCTGCCTTGACAATAACCCGGCTTCTCTCCTCTTTACAGAGGAGGAAGAGCAGCTGTGTCACAGACTCGCAGCACCTCCCCTCCGGCTGTCGTGCTGCAGAACGGGCTGGTGAGTGGCCTGGCCTGGGCATTTGGGGTGGGTTTGGGTGCTGCCTGTGTCCTGGGGAGCTACTGCAGCAACTGCTTTTGAACTCACGCTCTGTAGGTGACTGTGGCGCTCCCCAGCTGGGCCTTCCCTGGCAGACAGGGGTCGAAGACGCTCAGTGGGGTATCAGAGTTTGCTCTGGTGCCTGTGAATGGCAGCTCTCGACTGCGCTCAGTTTTCCCCAGAGGGATGAAGCACGCTGGCCGTTTTCCCCAGGTGGTGTCTTTCTGTTCTGCAAGCCAAGGGTGCAGGAGGAGACTGGAAGCTGCTTCCTACTGGTATCCTAGCACTGGCAGGCAGGGCTGTGTTCCCGTGGCAGGGGGAGAGAGAGCTGCAGCTCTGTCCTGAGCCCCAGGCCTTCACCTTGGCC
>NW_010401044.1:3052-5911 GCF_000710305.1 Buceros rhinoceros silvestris
AAGAATGTGTCCCTCGGGGCTGCCTCCTGCCATCTCTGGCCAAGCTGGTGACGAGATGTTTTATTTCAGAGTGAGGAAGAGGCACTGCAGAGAGCTCTGGAGATGTCCCTGGCAGAGTCAGCACGCAGCTCAGCGCAGCCACCCAGGTATGGCCCGGTGCTCTAAGCCTGTGTGTGAGAGGTGCCCGAGGCGGCATCATGTGGCTCTGGGATGACATTCCCTTCAGCACGTGGCTCCATGTGATGCCTCTGCGTGGCTGATGAGGGGAGGAGAAAAGGAAGAGTCCAGAGCCATTGCGGAGCTCTGTTCAGCGCGTAAGCCCTCCAGGGTGCTGGCAGAGTACAGTGACTGAGAGCACAGAGTAGAGCAAACTATTGTCTGACCACTTGTCAGCTAATGAGCGTGGCTAGAGCGTAACAGAGGTGGGGTAGTGGCGTTCACAGAGGACACCTAGGACCCTGCATCCTTGGGCACATTCCCTGGTGCTGCTAAAAGCACTTCTTACAGACCAGAGGCAACATGGTCCTCCCTGGCCCAGGGTGCTGGCTGCCAGCCCCAGCTGGATCCTCTGGTCCCTCCCCAGCCGCTGGCCTGTCCAGGGTGGTCTCAGTTGCTCCCTGCCCTAAGCTGTCCTAGAGGGTTGCGTGACGGGAGAGTTCCTGCCACTCATAGGGTTCTGAGCGTTGCTGAGTGTGGGGGAGGCCGAGGCACACAATGCACCACTGTCCCCAGCAGCACGCAGGAGGAGGAGGATCTGGCACTGGCCCAAGCGCTGTCAGCGAGCGAAGCCGAGTACCAGCAGTCGCAGCGGCAGGTGAGTGGGGCGGGCCGTAGGCTCTGTGCCTTGGTGGGGTTGCTCCTGGCCTGGCTGTGTCATCGGAGGGGAGCCTCCCTGCGTTCTGCTTCCTCTGGGCCCACTTTCCTCACCAGGAGGGCAGCCCAGCCTGGGGCGGTGACAGTGCCACTGAAGAACACACAGCGCTACTGAAGAACACACAGCGCTGGGGACTTGAGCACAGAGGAAGAAGCCTGACTCCCCTTGCTCTCTGTGCTTCTTCCCACTGCAGGTGCACGGTTCGAAGCCATCTAACTGCTGCATGTCGTAGGCAGGGTGTGCCGGAGGACATGGGATCCCACCTGTGACCTGAGGAGGGGCTCTGGCCTCCCACATGGATGCCAAGGGTTCTGGCCTGGACACTGATGACAAGAGCCCCTTGCCAGGGCAACATCTCTCCCTGGGGGCTGTAAGCAAGCCACCGAACACACTGACACCTCAGCCCTGTTACCTGTGTAAAACTGGTGCAGCGAATTGCTGATGCTCTTGGAGAGGTGAATACGCTGTGGGATGAAGCTGAGCACACACCAACCAAAGCAAGCGGCATCCCACGGCGTGCCCTTAGCCACAGCTATGTCCCAGCACTGCTGGGACTGTGGGTGAGGGGAGAGCTGGCGTGGAGGGCAGTGCCAAGTGGGGACATCTCTGCATGCTTGGACATACAGCCAGGATGTGGCTGCCTGCTGCAGTAGCCAGGGGCTGGATTTTATGCTCTGGGGAGGGCTGTGCCAGCCCCTCAGCAAAGAACAACTGCAGCTGGGGTGGTCTGTCACTTGGGCATGGCAGGGCTGAATGTGCAGCCTCCTGGCAGTGTGAAGGCAGCCCCTTCCCTGCTCCACATGCCCTTGGTGCCTCCTCTGCTGTTTGCATGCACAAGAGCACGTTGGGCCTTCCCTGGCTCGGCTGGGGCCCAGGATCTCTCAGAGATCTGTGTTTCCTTTCTGGTTTAATTTAACACAGGCCATTAACTCAAAAGTAACCTCAGCAGTGACTTGACTATGCCAGCATTGCTCGCACAGGAGGAGTGCAGCTGCCTTCCTGTTGCTGGCTGCTCTCTGCTGCCCTGAACTATCACAGGGCCCTGTTTTAGGGCTGCTGGGGCAGGAAGGCCATGGTGTGGGGGATCCCCTCCTCGGTAGCATCAGCACAGAGCCCCTTCTTGCCAACACAGCCCTGAGGCTGGAGCCAGCCCTTCCTTGCTGGTGTTTGGAGGCAGGAGCTGGCTCCTGGGTGGGGGGCACATGTCCTGTTGTCCTCTTGCAGGGGGGTTGGTAGCGGTGCAGAGCAGTGCTGCTTTCCCAGCTGCTCTCTGCAGCTTCCCTGCTGGAGCCGCTCCTGCCTGCAGGGCTGTGCCTGGTTCTGCACAGGGCTGGGCTGTCCTGCTCACAGCTGTGTACAGCGAGGGGGGGTTGTCTTGCTGGCAGTGCCTCCCTGGGATGGGAGGTGGGTTCAGGGTGGGCTGAGGCAATGCTGAGACATGTCAAAGTGCTGCTTAGGAGAAAATAAAAAGTACAGCACAAGGTACAGAGGCGCTTTGTGGAGGCGGCTGCTTCATGTCTAGCCCAAAGCAGTGTATCTCTGCAGATGGGAACACAAGGAGGTGCAAGGGAGGGGTGCCTGGGGGTGAGGTGGGCACCAGCTATGCAGCTGCTGCTTCTTTCCTTTGCCCCCTGCCACGCTAGCCCTTAGTGTGGGGATGGAGCAGGTACTGACCACCTGCTCTGCTCCTCGCCCACCTGAGCCCGAGGAGCTCAGCCCCGTAGCAGAGCTGCCAGTTGACCCAAGAGCACAGGCAGCAGCGCTGCCTGCCCCTGCCTGTCGCACAGCCCCTGGGGGTGTCCTGCAGGCGCGTATCCTGCCCAGAGCACACAGACACAGAGCTGGGAAGGACCTGGTTTAAGAAACTACACAACAGCAAAACAGGTACAAACGTAGTGGAGTGTCCATCTCAGCCTCTGCAGATCCTGCGGCACGCGGGTCCCTGGCATGCGGGCCCCCGGCCTGCTGCTGGAGAGGGGTTGCCT
>NW_010401044.1:5940-7211 GCF_000710305.1 Buceros rhinoceros silvestris
AGTGCATCTTCCTCCTCAGCCTCTGCAGCTCCTGCGGCACGCGGGTCCCTGGCACGCGGGTCCCCGGCCTGCAGCTAGCAGAGGGTTCCCTGGCAGCGCGGGGGGCTACGCCCCAGATTGCTGTCACAGCAAAGCCCCTGGCCACACTCACGGCCCCTTGCTGCCCACAGGCTTCTCGGTGTGGTGCTCCTTGCTCTCGCCCTCGTCCCCAGCCTGCTGCTGCAGCCACATGCCAGCATACACACCACCCTTCTGCAGCAGCTCCTCGTGCCTGCAGGGAGAGCAGAGGGGTGCAGAGTCCAGAGCTGGCCCCAGAGCCAGGGAAGGGGTCCCCACAGGCAGACAGAACCAGGACCTCACCCTGTGCTCACCTCCCTCGCTCTGCGATATGCCCATCCTTGAGCACCAGAATCTGGTCTGCACCTACCACGGTGGAGAGCCTGCAGAGAAAGGCAGGGTGTTAGTCTGGCTCCAAGGGATGAGGGTCTAGGGGATTTTGCACAGGACCTGCCACCACAGGGACTGTCACCTCCTGATGAGGAGGACAGGTCTCTGGGGTGGGGGGTGGAGGTGGAGGGGTGGTTAGCAAGCTCAGCACCTCACGGATCAGCCCTTTCCCCTTGTCCCTACCTATGTGCAACAACGATGGTGGTGCGGTGGGCGCAGACCTTGGCCAGGGAGGCCTGGATGTTCCTCTCAGTCTCCGTGTCGAGTGCGGATGTGGCCTGTGGGAGAGGCAGGGTGTGGGGAAAGATATGGGCAGCCGCTGGGGCAGGGGCTGCTGCAAGCGGGGCAAGGCTGGGCTGGGGGCCGCTGCCCTTACCTCATCCAGCAGGATGATGCGGGGACCCTTCAGGATAGTGCGTGCGATGGCAACGCGCTGCTTCTCCCCCCCGCTCAGTTTCAGCCCCCGCTCCCCCACCTGGGTGTTGTATCCTGCAGGCACAAGGGCAGAACATGCTGCGCTGGTGCCCTCCAAGTCTGGGCTGGGGACCAGGGCTCTGCTGCATGGTGGGTCCTGCTGGGACCACGCAGCCACCTGGCGCAGCCTCAGCCCATCCCTGCCCAGGGGCTGATTCAGCCCTGAAGAGATGGCAGGGCGAGGTAAAGCAAGGCACAGGGTCGCACAGGTGTCCTCATGGGGGCTGTCACCCAAGGACTCCTGTGAGGGCAGCTACAAGGTCATGGGCGGCCCCAGGATGGCAGGGGAGGGCAAGGAGGAGACTGCAGGGTTCTCACCATCGGGGCAGGAAGGGCCCCGGTCGTGGCTG
>NW_010401044.1:7364-10260 GCF_000710305.1 Buceros rhinoceros silvestris
GTATGTCAGCAGCCCGGGCTGCCTCCTGCACCTCCTCGTCAGTGGCCAGGACCCGTCCATAGCGGATGTTGCTGGCGATGGTGTCGTTGAAGAGCACCGTGTCCTGGGGCACCACCCCGATGTGAGCGCGCAGCGATGCCTGCTTCACCTGGGGAGGCGGTGCAGAGGGCTCAGCCAGATGCACACCTCCCACAAAGACCCCCCAAAACCCAATCCCACTCCTCAGCCGTGAGCCCCACACCCTGCTCCTTGCAGAGCATGTGCTCCAGGGTCTGGACTGTGGCCAGTCTCCAGGCTGGCCACAGATCCCACACTTGTCCCATTCACCCCACTCCTGGCACAGACATCAGCCTTCAAAGGGGCTGGGGGCTCTGCATGCTCACCCCTGCCCTGGGGCGATGCCAGCACCTGCACCAAACAGTGCTTGCGATGCTCAGAGGAGCTGATGTCAAGCCCTCCCATTCCCTGGAGGCCTCCAGCCCTCACCTGGGAGATGTCCTGCCCATCGATGCGGATGCAGCCACCTCGCACATCATAGAAGCGGAAGAGCAAGCGGATCACAGTGCTCTTCCCCGAGCCCGAAGGTCCCACCTGCAGGTGAAGATACAGGGATCTGGAGATGCCAGAGACTCCCAGCTGCTGGAGGCCAGGGGCTGGGCAGGGAAGGGCTGGCCCCGTTGCGGTCTGTCCTTCCCCTCCCCATACTTCCCAGCCCCTCTTCCCCCATCCCACCCTCCAGCAATGAACCCGCACCCAAAGCCCCGCTCTCACCAGGGCCAGGGTCTGTCCAGGCATCACAGAGAAGGAGACGTCCTGCAGGATTTCCCTCCTGGGAGAGGGAGATGGAGAGGGGCTCAGGGCCACCTCTGCTGCCCCACATCCATCTGCCAGGCCCCATGGCTCAACTTGTCCCACCCTGCCACCCCATGTCCACTGTCCCGTACCCATCCACGTAGCTGAAGTGCACATTCTCAAACTCGATCCGCCCAGCATCCAAGCGCAGGTCACCGGCATTCACCACATCCTTCACCTGCCGGAGGGAAAGACTTGGCCTCAGAGCCAGCCCACCCCCAGGGCACGACCACAGGGCTGTGCCAGGGCTCCACACAGGTGGCACCCACCTCCTGCTCTTCATGGAAGAGCTCAAACATGTTCTCCATGTCCACGAAGGACTTCTGGATTAGCCTGGAAGGGGGCAAAGACCAGGGGGAAGTGTTTGGGGGAGCACATCCCAAGCCAAGTGCCCACGGGGAGGGGGACCCCAGGCACCCCCAGAGCTCCCAGTTTTACCTGTAGTAAGTTCCAAACCAGTTGAGCGGTGTATAGAGCTGAATGATGTAGGTGCCAAAGAGGACAAAGTCCCCCACCTGGAAGGGACAGGGGAGAGGTGCCTGTCACCAGCAGTCCTGGGGCCCCACCTTGGGCAGAGGGCTGCCCAGGTTGGCACCAACCTTACCTGCAGCTTGTTTTCGGTGACAAAGTAGGCACAGAGCAAGGACCCTGCCAATAGCCCCAGGCCAATGACCAGGTTCTGGGTCTGGTTGAGGAGGCCCAGCGAAGCATTGACCTTCCACTCTGAGACCTGGAGGAGACAAGGTCCTCCAGGATGCTGCCACCTCCAAACCAGACCCCTAGTGAGCTCCATGCTCCCACAGGTGCCTGAGAGGTTCAGCTCCTTCCCCCCACTCCAACTTCACCACTGGTACTGAGCGCCCTGTACCTGGTACTTGATGATGGCATCGTTAAAGCGGTTCACCTCGTAGCTCTCTGCATTGTAATACTTGACCTGCAGGACACAGCCGGGGTCAGCACCTGGATCCGCTCCCCCAGTGCCAGGCAGTGCTCAGTGACCGCAAATGCCTACAGTACCGTCTCAAAATTGAGCAGCGAGTCCACAGCCCGGGACTTGGCCTCGTTGTCCTGCGTGTTCATGTCCCGCCGGTACTTGGTCCTCCACTCAGTGATGAAGATGGTCAGAGCTGCGGTCAGGAGAGGGCTGTGTCAGCAGGCTCCCACTGCCCCACAGCCCAGCACAGCACCCCTGCGCCCTGACCCCCACTCACTCAGATAGAGGCTCATACACACAAAGATGATGAGGCCAAACCAGGCGCTGAAGACCGAGGTGAAGTAAACAATACCAATGACGATGTCCACAATGGTGGGGATGACGCTGAAGACGAAGTAGCTGGGGGGCGGGAAGGGGGTAGCACATCAGTCTGGCCCAGTGGGGCTGCTGGGCCACCCCCTGCCCACCACGGGCACACTCTGACCTGAGCAGGCTGTTGATGCTGCTGGTGCCCCGGTCCACGCTGCGCAGGACCTCACCGGTGCGACGTCCCAGGTGCCAGCGCAGGGACAGCCCATGGAGGTGGGCAAAGAGCTGCACCTGCACCTGCCGGTTGGTGAACTGTTGCACCCACACCCACAGGAAGGTGCGCAGGTTGCTCACGAAGCCGGTGGAGCCTGTGGAGGACCACAGGATGGTCAGCAGGGACCAGCATCACTGGTACATGCAGCTAGCTCAAAAAGCCCAGATGGGAAAGAGGGATTTGGGATGGGGTTCCCCCCATTGTCCCCAACCCAGGACCAGCCCGGGTTGTGTCTCCCAAGAGAGAGCAGCAGTGATGTGGGCAGAAGAGCATCCTGGCCACCCCAGCCCCAGCAGAATATGCCCCAAGCTGTCTCTCCCCACCATTCTTCCCGGTAGTCCTTACCAGCACCTCCGCCCTGCAGGAACTTCAGCCCCACGTAGATGCAGACAGTCCAGGCCAGGGTGTGCCAGGGAGTGCCCTCTGTCAGCTCATTTACTGGGGAGAAGGTGGCAAGGGTCAGGGTGGAGAGGCAGGGAGCCTCATAAGGTACCCCAAGGGCACCAGCACCCAACGAAGGACCCCGG
>NW_010401044.1:10349-11019 GCF_000710305.1 Buceros rhinoceros silvestris
AGCGGGTATCCTCATAGGGTCCCCCATGGGAACCAGCACCCAGCGCAGGTCCCTGAGCCACTGGACCCTGCACGCACCAGGTCCCTGCAGCCCCCCAGGTTATTTGCAACACCCTTTAGCACTTGTCAAGGCCGTGGGCAACCTCACCAATGTTCTTGTAGTAGATAGGGACAAAGACATTGATGGCCCGCTCCAGCCCCATGAGCGCCATGCAGAAGAGCACCAGCCCCTGCAGCAGGTGGTTGCCCCTCGGCCACATGTATGGCACCAGCAGACGCAGCTTCCTCCGGAAATCCTTCCAGGTGGAGGTGGTCCTGCCAGCATTGGGCAGGAGCGGCTGAGGGAGCGTAGAGTGAATGGTCACTGTCCCAGCACCCCAGCCAGCTGGCAATGGCCCCAGTGCACAGCCCACCAAGAAAACCAGCCCCATCCTCCCAGGGTCCCCACTCCATCCTCCCAGGGTGACCCCCTTCATCCCCCCAGCAGGGCTGATCCTGCAGACAGCAGGCAGGCAGCTTGGGCAGCCCTAAACCTCGCTCCTCCATAATCTCCTGAAGATGCTAATCCCAGGGCAGCTGTATTTCCATTTTGCCCCCAGCTCCTCCTTGGCCACATCCCCAAACTGCGCCGGCACCAGGACGCACCTGGCTGTTCTCCACATCCCGCTCTT
>NW_010401044.1:11268-11545 GCF_000710305.1 Buceros rhinoceros silvestris
CCAAACTGCACCGGGACAGAGAGTGGGGGGTCAGTGCTGCAGCCAGCCCTCGGCGCAGCCTGGCAGGGCATGGGGTGGGTATAAACTGAGACAGGCAAGGAGCGAGGCACAGGGAGGGGGTGCAGTGCAGCCAGGGGAGAGGGGACACCCCAGACAGCTCAGTGGGACCCCTGGCTGAGCGCAGCATCTCAGGCAGCACCCAGATCGTTTTCTTCCTCCCTACTGTGTCTGGCTCTGCACCCTCTGGCTTGAGGAGCCACTGCCCTGAGGAGAGCAG
>NW_010401045.1:0-6043 GCF_000710305.1 Buceros rhinoceros silvestris
TGAAAATAAAACTACCATATTATGACTGCATTTTGAAAGGGAATTTAAAAGTCACTAAAAGTCTTCACAAGACCTCAGGACTTTTCTTCCTTTTCCATATATTAAACTCTTCTAAATGAAGTGAAATGAGATATGCTAAGAATTTATCTCCATGCTAGTCATTTCAGAGGGAATTAAAATTATATGAAAAGCTAATTAAAAATAGAAAAGTGTTTGTGAATTTTCTTAGGAGGGGGGAAAATAAGACAGTTGGTTAGTTTACCACGTAAGACAAAGAAACTCTATCTTTGATTACAGTGCACTATGGGTTTAAAGCTAAGCAGGGGAGGTCCTAGGCAGTAAACATCATCTCATTCTTAAGAAGTTTAAGAAATGTCATCACCAAAATGCTTGACCTAGTCTATCAGAATGACTGAAGTAACACATACGACTCATGCTATACGAAGGACTAATCAAAACACTGTTTTTAAATATTTAAAAGCATTCTACTGGAATGGATATTTCATAAAATCATAGAATCATTTAGGTTGGAAAAGACCTTTGAGATCATCGAGTCCAAATGTAAAACTAACTCTGCCAAGTCCACCACTAAACCATGTCCCTCAGCACCACATCTACATGTCTTTTAAATACCTCCAGGGATGGTGACTCAATCACTCCCCAATCACAAGACTGTTCCAATGCTTGACAACTACTTCAGTGAAGAAATTTTTCCCAAGATCCAATCTCAACCTCCTCCAACACAACTTAAGGCCATTTTCTCTTGTCCTGTCAGTTGTTACTTGGGAGAACAGACAGGCAACCACCTCGCTACAACCTCCTTTCAGGTAGTTGTAGAGAGCAATAAGGTCTCCTTTCACCCTCCTCTTTCTCCAGGCTAAGCAACCTCAGCTCCCTTGGCTGCTCCTGGTAAGATCTGTGCTCCAGAAACCTCACCAGTTTCACTGCCCTTCTTTGTACACACTCCAGCATCTCGATGTCCTTCTCGTAGTTAGGTACCCGAAAGCGGACACAGTATTCAAGGTGCAGCCTCACCAGTACAGGGAGACAATCACTTCCCTAGTCCTGCTAGCCACGCTATTGTTGATATAAGCCAAATTTGGCCCTCTTGGCCACCTGGGCCCTAAGGCTCACCTTTAGATCATCTGTGTACATGCTGTTCTGAAGAAGAAGAAAAAAAAGGAAAATCTCTTTTTGTAATTTTGCAGATTTTAGGTGATAATGAGTAGCCTGAAAAATAATCTCAGTGCTCCAGAATTTTTTCAGTATCATATCAATACTAATTTAAAGCACCATCTGTAGGCTTCTCTCTGTTATTTCGCAATCTTGCTGAAGGCTGTAGAACCACTATTTCCCAATCAGTCATCTACATGACTATGTCCAGCATGATGTAATACTTTAATACAATCAATGGTCAGAGATTTGGGATAAAATGCTAATTTTTTTTTATACTCTAAAAAGGTATCAAGAGGCAGAGCTTCTTCGACATCCCAGGCAGATCAATGAGAGCTTGACATATCATAGGAAATAAAAAAGGAAGAAAATAAGGATGAGAAAGAGGAAGGTGGATAAAAAGTGAGTGTAGAAACGTGAAGAGTTTCACCTTAAAAGCAATTACACCTAAAGGAATAGTCCACTTGCATGACCAGCACACTTAGGCAGAATGAGAAAGGCTAAGCCACTTTTATATAACTAAAACCCATGGAACTCCTTAAATAAGAAGCAATATAACAATCATAAGTTTAACTTTCTCTCTGTTCAGATGGGCATAGCTTTACAGTGTACTGAAACACTGAATTAGATAATATCTGTTCCTCAGTGTACTTTTTTTTAGAAATAAATATGCTTTTGTAATGCATTCAGCTGAGTCTAAAAGGAACTGGCAGAGAAGAAAGAGACTAGCATGGTTAGAAGCAGAAAAAAAAAAATTGCACCAAGTTGGTTTTTGGTCATTTTCAGTGGCACCCACCAGCAAAGGAACAAGTGAAAAACAATTTTATAAATACATCACAGAAATATCAAAAAGAGGACACTTGAAAGATGGCTGTATTAACTGTTCTTCTTCAAAATTTGCACAACAACTCCTGGAAAAATATCTGAGGATTTTTCAGGACAAATGCAACTCTAGTCTAGACACACAGAGAGGTACTGACATATCCTGAGAGACTTTCCATTTGCTAAAACACCAGTGTCTTATCCTGGCACCTATGTAAGTTTTAAAAAAAATGCTAAGAAGTATCATCAGAGGGAAAAGTTTCTGGGTATTTATAGGTCACGGCTTGATAATCAACTATTTCACATTTCTGAAAGATAGACTGTTTCATTTAAAGCAATTAATTTCTTAAGTGAAACTCTTTGAAGACCTACTTGGAGAGAGCAAAACATCTTTTTAATCTTGTAGGTGTGTTCCTCATTAGAAACAATAGTTCATCTGTAAGTATAAATGGCAGTCTGCACAAATTCTCAGAGCGTAACAGCATACTTCAGCACCACTTTTATTCTTGACAAACAAAATCTGTGCATCGCCCATTGCTGTTAGTCTGCACTCAGCAGGTTTCATTGTTAGAAAATAGCTCATAGAAAAGATGGAGCTCTGTTTATTTTGAGCTGTGGAATTTAAGCTATAATTGCCTAATTAGATTTCAAAGCTGACTGCCAAGCACGATGAAACTCCATTTGAGTATCTCCTGATACAGGCATGGAAGTGACCCCGACAAGATGTGGGAACTTCATTAGTGATGAACTACAAAAGTTTTAATAAACACAGAGTGAACATTACGGTCAACTACAACAGCTGTTGTGATTTTGGGATTTTTGACAGATTTATGTCTTGGAGTATGTCATAGTACATTTCCCACATACAAGCAGCTCCTACAATATACAACAGATTTTTTAAACTGGGATAAAAAAAAGGCAAAAAATGAACTGTAACCCTTGTATTCCTTTTTGAAATAATATTCAAAATCAAAAGCCTTTGATTTCTGATATGTAATGTATCATCCTCTCTCCAATTTTACTTTATATATGCACTTCAAAATCCACAAATTCAAAAGCTATCTCACTAACATAAATTAATGCTGTAACAGATATATTTTGTGTGGTAAACAGATTGAAATGCAGAATACAGTATATTAAGCACCTCTGCTCCCATTACAGTGCATTCCAGGTCCTGGAAAAACTATTCTCCTCAGAGGACAAACCACAAAACTGGTTCAGAGAGCAAGAGACAGGCTAACAGTAGCTAATGGAATCAAAGATAGACAGATACTGCCTGGGTCACTTGGCTCAGTTCTTCACAATTAAAAAGACCACCTTAACCAAACTTTAATTCCGGGTAGGTGAAAACCAAAACTGATACCAGCCCTTCAGAATGTCAAAAGCCAAAAATTTTTAATTTCTTCTAAATTTTCCAGAGTATTACTCAAAATATTCAGAACAAGTGTTAGACTTTTCACATGATAGACCAGGAGCCTTTTAAAAAAAAACAAAACAAACCTCACAACAGAAAAGCAGCAGTACCCTGAAAAGAAAAATGTGGGAGAAAGAGATATGGGGAGAGGGAGAATGAGAAAGAAAGGGGTTGAGAAAGAAAAACCACAGGTGTTGGAGCAGCCTAGCAGAAAGTTTATTAGGTGAAACATGCACAGTGAACCTTGCAAATGGACAAGGCTCTACGCTATAAAGGAAGGAAAAAGATTAGTATTTGCTCCTGCCAACATGACTCCAAGGAAAAATCCTTCCGATGCTAAAAATCAAACCAGTAGTCTAACTTGAATGCGCATGCATGACGCACCACTCAGCCAAGTCTCTTCAGAGTCTCTTCAGATCTTGGTGTTTCCTCCCCTGACCCTGCTTCTGCAAGGCACCTCTGCCTATCTGCTTCACAGGGCCTCAAACCACTGCCACGTTTCTGGACCTCACATGACTGACACCACCACTTCCCACCTAGTGAAACACAGCACAACACAAAGCCCACGTATTAACCTCTCCTAACCAGTTCTGATGCCATTCAGCAGCCCATTTAAGCTAGGCTTCCTGACTTAGATTACCCAGCAGTGACACTGTTAGTACAATGACTGAGATCAGAGCAACGAATGGGAGTCAGGGGCAAGTGACACAAGGAGGAAACAGTCCTTGGAGAAAAAGGTGTGCAAGGAAGAGGCAGTGGCAGGATGGGGAGAGGCACCAAGAAGGAAACACCAGCAGAAAGACCGCACTTCAAGATCACATCCAGTTGCACCTACAGAAGTTTTTCACAGCAAAGGAGCGGCAGTGGATGCAGAAGTGGCTTTATACCATCTGTTGAACCAAAGACACTTAAAATTGCTCTCTTTCTCCCTTCCTCTCTTTTGTTTTTAACTTCAAGGAGGGCAGAAAAGCCAGTCTGTAGCCTAGAAAGAGGCGGGAGGGAGTGGGGGGAACCTTTTAGAATTACATTGGCCTGAAGACATTCAAACAATTATTTTTTCCTCTCTTACACCTCCTACTTGACAAACTAAGACAACACAACTCACTATACTCATTCTCAAAATTAAAAGGAATGTTCTTGTCTGCTATTCTTCCTTCCTTGCCGCTATGGAAATCAACACCATGGTTTATAACTGGGCACATTACATTCCAACCCATTACATTCAAACACCCACTCTGACCTTACTGTCCTACATGAAAGGACACCACGACTGTCCTTTCAATAGCATAGCTTTCCACACCTTACCTCCAACGAACTATCTTCTGAGAAAGGAAAAGGCAATATTGTGAAAGCAACTGTCATTTATTACTTGCATTTACCACTACAGCAGCATCGATTTACAGGAGCAAACAGAAAAGTCTGTTCTGTGCTCTGCTATGTTATTTCCAGCAGTACTGCGCTATTCTTCACCAACTAAGAGAAGCTGATGAAATTCAGAAAAGGAAAAGCTCAATGCCCTGTAAAATGACAAACAGTGTCGGAGACAACAAGACAGTTCCAACTACAGAGAGATGACAGGAAATACAGTATTAGATTGTTACTCTTTTGCTTTTTAATCTTATTCCTACTAAAAGCCTTAACAGATAATTTATAGTTATAATTAAGTGTGTTTGGTGTGTCAATGTCCTCTACAATGATTCTACTAACAATTTAATGACTAAAATCTCTTTTTGCCATTAGGCTGTTAACATCCAAGATTGATAACAAAAGCACGGGATAATTAGATGGGGATATTTAAACCAAATAGAATTCATGCATTTATTACACACTTGGTTGCTCATCTGAAATTAGGTAACTAATCTGAATATGAATGATGAAAAAAAACAATGATGAAAAAAAGAATTAAAAAAACAATACAGAGATAAATGCAATGTTTTTTTCTCTTTTTAGCCATAAGTGCCATTTCAATTCATGATTACAAAAGCAGCCTAATGTGATTTCCTCTTTGGTGTATGTCTGCAGGCTGGCAGCAAAGCACATCGTTAATTGATCAGCAGAAAATACTTCATTTCTTTTAGTTTACGTTTAGACTTTGATCTTAATTTCTCTTGTGATTTCTGCCAGGATTGTTTGTCATAGTTAAACAAAATCTATGAACCACATAGGAGATGCTAAGCTTAAATCTAGGCATTTGCTTATGAATAATCTTCCTATAGTCTAATTTACATAATATTATTGTTTAGTGGATTCTTCCCATGCAGCTATATTACTGCCAGTGTAACTGTACTCAAAGCAGTGTCAACGGAGTGTGCTTCTGAGAGTTACAGCTTGCATATAAAAATCTGCTCTGAGCTGAAATATAGCACGTATCACAAAACAATGCCTTGGAGGAAATTCAGTTCACAGAACATTGGGAGGAAAATCAGTTTGCCTGTATTAACCTGTAGAAAAGCAAAACACAAAGAGATGATAGAGATTTTTAGAGAATTTTTTAGAGCTTAAGAATCTGTCGTTCTTTTTATTTTTAGGGCAATAATGCATGGAGAATTCTACCTTTGGGCTTTTGGATGCTGTGGGAAAATAACTAGTTATGGGGAGGTGTAGAAAAACACAGTTTCCCAGATTGTTAACTTT
>NW_010401046.1:0-546 GCF_000710305.1 Buceros rhinoceros silvestris
GGAGGACGGTGAGGGGGACACCGGCAGCACTCCAGCGAGCAGCCCCGAGCGCAGGTGCTGTTTTAGCGAATACTGAATGAACGTACCTGTGCCCGGAGCAGCGCGGGCGGCAAGGCTGCTGCTCCCCAGCGCCCTGTGCTGCCTGGACCTGCGGATCAGCCAAGCGGCACGGGGTTCAAAGGAGTCCACGCACAAGGAGGAGTGAAGGAGCTCCTGTCTCGGGGTTATCTTTCCAGTTGGAGCTTTTACCTGGAAGAACTAGATTCGAGTCTTCCAGGAAAGCAAAGGGCATCGCCCCGGTTCCCTCTCTGGGAGTGCTGCGTGGCTCTTCACCGCTGCCCGCGTGTGCTGCGGTTTGCTTCCCACTCGCCCCTGGGCAGAGCTCCAGCTGTGAACCCAGCCTGAGGAGCAGCAGCTGGTGGAGAAGAGCTGCTCAGAGCGTGTCACCTGCTGACCAGCAGCTCGAGCTCTCTGCAGCGAGCGCAGCCGGCGCCTGGCCTCCCTCCTCCACCCTACCCATTGCCTACCCAGGAACCCAGAACCCCA
>NW_010401046.1:600-1164 GCF_000710305.1 Buceros rhinoceros silvestris
CGAGCGCAGCAGGCGCCTGGCCTCCCTCCTCCACCCTACCCATTGCCTGCCCAGGAACCGAGACCCCAAACTCGGGGCTCGAGCTGGTGCCCACGGGGTAAGAAGGGGACCGCTCAGATGTTTGTTTTTCAGACCTTTTGGGGGTCCAGTACTCGATCTGACAGTACAGCAGGGAAAAGTCTTGCTCCTTGCCCACATCCTCACCCTAGTTCTGAGCAGTCGGAAGGGTAAAGCAGAAGGGAAGATGATGTGCTTGTAAAATACCTGCAGTGCTACCCCCCAAACCTCTCTCCCAGCTTCTTTCTTTGGGAGATCAGGGTTATCTCAGCCTACACCAAACCCGAATTTTATACAGTGGAAAAATAAATAGGCAGAACGTTACATTTTCCTGACCCACAAAAATCCCAGAGGTGGTGCGTGGAATCATGCAAGAGTGAGCCGGGCAGACAGCATGAATCAGAGGGACCGGTGACAACATGGAGGAGGAAAGCCCTTCTGGCAGGTGGCCAGGATGAGGCAGAGCTCCTATTGCTTGCGCTCCCGCAGCATCCTGCCCACCCAGCC
>NW_010401046.1:1337-1760 GCF_000710305.1 Buceros rhinoceros silvestris
TTGCGTGCCCCCCCCCAGCATCCTGCCCCCCCAGCCTGTCGAACCCTCCCAGTCAATAATGAATAACAGCGGGGAGCTGGCGACCAGCGTCCTTCACCCGCCGGCTCAGCCGCCTCCTTCGGGGTGACTACAAAAGGCGTGATCTGAAAGCGAAGGGCTCCTCAATTCCGAGTAACCGTGTTTTGGCTTGCACGAGGTAGAGCCGTGAGTCAAGTCTCTCATGTTCGAATAGGAAACGTGCGCGATGAATAACCGGGTATTAACAGACAAGAAATATAAGGGTGCCACCTCCAGAAAGGAAAAGCACCTGGTTTCAGTTCCCAGTGCCCTCGAGCGCAGGGCTCAGCCGCTGATAGGATCTGGGGGCCGGGTACGGCCCCGGCACCGTCACCTCCCCCGGCCCCGGTTAAATCCAGCCGCCTC
>NW_010401046.1:1864-4960 GCF_000710305.1 Buceros rhinoceros silvestris
AGCCGCCTCTCCCTGCGGAGCGGGCTGGGCTGCGCACAGCTGCTGACCTGGCTCTTAACCTTCGTACAGCGCGTTTACGGTCACGACGGGGCGACTGGCGGCTATCAATTATTGCACCTGCGTTACGTTCGACCGCTACTACGCCTTATTTTGGGATGAACTTAATTTTTAACTGCAAATCGAGATAGAACTGGTATAAACCATGAACCCAAGAATCCTCCCTCAATGAAAGATTGCAGCCTTTTAACGCAGGGACTGATAAACGTGCATGAGCCTCCTGGGACGGGTTACGAGAGGAGAGGGCCTCTTCTGCTCTGCTCCCGCTATTAACATGCCAGGCCTGGCTTCGCGGGGCTGCGACCGCTGTCCCTCCGCAGCAGCAGTGACCGTAAAGGTTAAGCCTGCCACAGACTATTGTACCCAGCGGCACTGCTTGGCTGGGCTTTGCAGTCTAATTGCCGCTGACCCCGTGACAATGAGGTAATGTCTCTGACTCCTGGGTCAGATAAATACTGCTCATTTTCTAACCACCAGACATGTTACTGAAAAACAGATAGGAAACAGCCGAAAGCCCCATGATCAGTAGAATATAAACGCCGCTGCAGCTGTTACTCCCCTCCCTCATTTGAATGCTCAGGGTTTTTTTCTCCTACCACCCACTCAGAGCTCTTGCCCCGCCTATGGCCAGAGATGCTTCTCCTCTGGCCTTCTCTCAGGTGGGCTCACCAAAACTGAAGGAGGACGGTGGGGAACTGCCAGGAAAACGTGAGTGGAAGGATTGCCACTGGTCAGGAACAACACGGCTGAAGATTAGACTCAAACGGATTTAACCCTGGAATCTGCTGGATGATGCGACTGCATGAGCCACCGGGCCAAGACAGGGACTGAAGCAAAGAGCTGTGTCAGGGAGAGACAACCAGCAGCAAGAGCTGATGGGTTTAAACTGACAGAGGGAGATTCAGACCAGAGAGAAGGCAGAAATGTTTGATGCTGAGGGTGGTGAGCCCCTGGCCCAGGTTGCCCCCAGAGGTGGGAGCAGCCCCATCGCTGGCCCCATCCCAGGTCAGGTTGGCCCTTGGGGCTCTGAGCACCTGCTCTGGGGGCAGATGTCCCTGCTCCCTGCAGGGGGGTGGGCTGGGTCCCCTCCAACCCAAACCATTCAATGACTCCATGATTCTAAGGTCAAGGGAGGTGGCAAAGCACCTCCGAACACCACAAGTTCAACACTGGCCTTAATAAGCCATGAGTTGTAGCCCTGCTGGTGTGGCCACGGTTTCAGCCCAAAGTCCTCATTCCCACCTCCCTCCCTCTGCTCCATTTTAGCTCCATAACGACCAGAGCCTTTGAAGATAAATGTGCGAGTGACGGCAGAATGACGAGGAGGACTTTGGACCCCTCCCGAGGGCAGCCGCCACTCCAGTGGGACACAGGCGCCCATGGGCACCGGCACAGGACGGAGCTGCTCAGGGCAGGGGTAACCCTCGCTCCAAATCCACCCCACCAGCAGCAAACCCCTGGGCTGAGGCAGCCTCGGCCTCCCCAGTCAGGAGAGACGGGCAGGGGGAAACGCACGGGAGGAGAAGAACTGTCCTCCCGGAGCCACACAGCAGCCATTCCCCGCCACCCCAGCACCGCCCTGCGTCCGCGGCGCTGGCAAACCTGGGGTCGAGATTCACCCTGCTCAGAGGCATGATCTGTGTGTGGGTTTATAGTCTTCAACCAGAACCTCTGCAGAGTAAACCCCCGAATATTTACAGAAATTAACTCCTAAACTTGACTTAAACGATCACTTCCTTTTCAGTGCCATATTTTTATTTTCTATAAAATAAACCCACAGCTGGGTTTGCTACTAATCAGATTTTTACCCATCTGCTCTGCTGCACCTTTGATTTAAGAAGTTGGAGACATTTTTTTTGAGCCCTTGAAAAAGGCTGAAAAAATATTTTTGCTGTTCCTTACCTAGTATTTACAACAGTTTTGGCTTTTGCAGTGTTTAATTTAAATTGCTGAAGTGTTTATCTTACCTTCATACACCATCCCCTAACCACACACTGTGACATTCCACACAAAATTCACCAGCCGCAGGGTGATTTTTTCCTTTCCCTCATGTTAGTTTTCAGGTCACATTTAAAATTAACATTTTTTCCCCGCGCTGGCCATGACTCAGCAGGGCTCATTTGCATCGGGCTGACACTTCGCACACAAGCTGCACAGAAGCTGCTTAAATACGAAATGGTCCAATACTTTGTAGACCTCCGTCCACCTCCACTCCCGTACTACCAGTTTCTTCTCTTCCGAGTGCTTTGGTGGGAAGGGAGATTCCTGGCGTGGGAGGTTACAAGCTTTTGCCACGTTTCTCCACACCACCGCCACCAGCACTGGTGGATCTGCTGCACTAGTGACAAAAGTTCCCTGCTCAGCCCGGAGGTGCCCGGCTGATCCACATTTTGTGCAATTAGTAGGTTTCAACGATTTGTGTTTAAAAAGCAGCAAACTCAGGGACTGGCCAGCCCCAAGAGGTCCCAGCAGGCGGTGAGGAGGAGCCCTCAGAGCCTTCATCCCCGCCTGGAGGGACGCCTGCCCGGGCAGAGGCGAGCGTTAATCCACAGAGGGTTATTTGGAACGGGGAAGGCTGCGGCAACGTCTTCGAAACCCCTCGATGTCCCCGTTGTGTGGAAATACGGCTGAAGATCTTTTCCCTCACAATCTCCATGTTTGACTTTAAAAATGACTGTGCTGGTTGGTTTTGTTCTTGGGGTTTTTTTTTGTTGTTGTTTGGTTCTGGTTAACGATCATCACTTTTCCCCTGGTTCCTGGAACAAACACGTTTGAACTACGTTACATTCTGTTTTAAAGAGCAAGAACGTCAACGGCGTTGCTGTGCACCATCGCTGTTAAAGGAGGTTTACACACAGCAAAGGTTATACATTAAGCATATTTTATTTGAGAGATGGAACAACGTATTTTGGCAGGATTCTACTGGGGAAATACAATTCCTGCAGCAGATTAGGAGGCATGGCATTAAATACCCTGAGAGGTTTTTTCCTTAAAGGAAGCAAGAAATTGATTGAGGCGATGGTGGTAAATGACCAGTTT
>NW_010401046.1:5081-5409 GCF_000710305.1 Buceros rhinoceros silvestris
CGGCGGAACCAAGAGCTAATGCATCAACGGGGGCAGAAGCAGCGTTTACGACCAGCCCAGATGGCCACTAATGGACACTGGCCCATCGGGCATGACGCTGTAGCCATAAATCCACCTCTCTGTTCCTCATCTATAAACCCCACCACAATACAAGGAGTCAGGCTGGAAAATCTCATCATCTCTGCGAGCTTGAGTCAAGCGGATCTGTTGGACTTCCAAGTGAATGCAATTCAGCCCCGAGAAACAACAACCCTCCCAGGAACAGCCTGAGAACCAGCCCTCTGCATGAAGAAGTCAGAAGACTTTGAAGTGGAATATTAAAAACGTT
>NW_010401046.1:5619-5849 GCF_000710305.1 Buceros rhinoceros silvestris
ATATTTTTTTTATTGTGAAAAGTAAAACCTAATGTAATTACCGGGATAACATTTGAATATTATGCAAGTGCATGCTCAGGCCTTCTGGAAAGAACAAGGTCTCACATGTTCTTCTATTTTAAATGCCTGCTGCACCTCCCGGAATCTCCGGGGAACGCACTTCGCAAAAGGTGAGCTCAACGTTTCCAAAATAACACGCTCGGCACGACTGTTCTCGGCAACTAAAGCCG
>NW_010401047.1:0-1388 GCF_000710305.1 Buceros rhinoceros silvestris
GTGCCGAGCAGCTCCTGTAGCCCCAAGGCTCCACTCGCAGAGGTCTTGGAAGACTTTCTGCTGTCAGCATCTCCAGATGTTTTGTTGCCGCTGAAAGGCAGTTGTGATGGATGCGTTTGGGGCAGATGCTCCCAGATGTTCATTCAGCCGGGAGGCTCGGAACGAGGAGGTGGAGGAGAGGCAAACTGGTGAGGGTTTTCTACCCAAGAGGAACTGCAAAATCCTGTAACGATGCCTCCATAGTGAGAACATCCCTAGTGCATGCTGCAGGTGGGAATGAGAGGGGTTCAGCCTGGAGATAAAAGGTGCCAGAGCCTGATCAGGGTCTCGGGTAACTCCCCTCCATATCATCTTGGTGCACAGCAGCATTATTCCCTGCCTTTGTTCAGATCCAGCAGAAAAAACCAGTTCTCTCTCTGTACAGCACCCAGCACTGGTCAATGAGAGTCCCAGGAGCCGCAGTCACATCCAGCAGGTGACTTTCCCAGCTGGGATGAGGTAGAAGCAGAGAGTCAAAGCACAGACAGAACCTGTCACAGTCTTCAGGGCGATGCCCAGTGGCTCTTGGCCACCCATAAAGTTACCTTAAGGACAAACTCAAAGATTATCTGTGACAAAGCCAGCCCAGTTTTTGTCTTTACGACCCCAAGTGCAGCTATCATGAGAGCAGACCCTGGAAGAGCCTTTGCATTTTGCACCGTTTGGCCTTTTCAGCTCTTCAGTGCTTCACCTCCACTGACGGTCCCCTGAGTCTCTTGTACCCTGGCCATGAGCCACCCTGTCCTCCCCCTCATGATTTTCACCCAGAAATAAGATAGTTCCAGCTTTTGCTACCTCTAAAGCCACATTTGGCTCTGGCAGCCAAAGGCCAGCGCAGCCACGGCACCCTCCAACGTAGAGCATCCCTTGGCAGCACCTCTCAGGCTCAGCTATTCATCCCAGCACCGCTATAGGACAGCACGACTCTAGACTCTCCATTTTACACCAGGGAAACCGAGGCAAAGAGAGGCCAAAGGACTAGAGAGCGTACCAAGTTGCTTCCTTAAAGCTCAACTCTTCTTCCATAGCCAGAAGGCTCCAGGACTTGGCTGAGACTATGGCCAGGACTCACGGGCAGATGGGGTGCAGGGAGAGCAGCAGCTGTCACCGGAGGCTGGTTTCCTCTTTGTAGAAATCCACATCAGCCCTGAAATGCAGAAAACGGTCCCTCCTGTGACTCTGCTGGCTCCCGAAAGCCATGTGAACCAGATTTAAAGCAGCTGAGGACTGAGTGGCCACCGCACCCTTGTTCCTGGGCTACAGACCTTGCTGCCTGTCTACCCTTGTGCTCGCCATCTCCACATGGCCAGGGACAAGTCCATTTCCCCCCCTAAAAATTTCCTAGCAGG
>NW_010401047.1:1561-2262 GCF_000710305.1 Buceros rhinoceros silvestris
CTGCATTATTTGTCTTGGGACGGTAATGTTTTCACTTCTTCACCACGCGCGCTGCCTTTACAATCCTGTTTTCTGTAATTCATACCATCTGCTGCCTTTTATTATTTAACTGTGTAGAGTGCTTCAGCTGCAGGCTGGAGGAAAAAGTGCCGTGCCCAGCACTGTTCCCTGGCACCAGCACCAGCTCACCGGGCTCCGCTCCACTGCTGACGGGCTGGGGACAAACCCAGGAAGATAAACGCTCTGCAGTAAGTACCCGTGGCTCAGGTTGTGCCCGGGAGCTGGCGTTGACTGGGTTGTCCTTAGAGCGGAGGAAAGGAGCTCTGGTGATGTCTGGGGCTGAAACCTCCCTCCTCTCCCCCCATCCCACACCCTCCCCCCCATCTGCATTATTTGTCTTGGTACGGTAATGTTTTCACTTCTTCACCACGCGCGCTGCCTTTACAATCCTGTTTTCTGTAATTCATACCATCTGCTGCCTTTTATTATTTAACTGTGTAGAGTGCTTCAGCTGCAGGCTGGAGGAAAAAGTGCCGTGCCCAGCACTGTTCCCTGGCACCAGCACCAGCTCACCGGGCTCCGCTCCACTGCTGACGGGCTGGGGACAAACCCAGGAAGATAAACGCTCTGCAGTAAGTACCCGTGGCTCAGGTTGTGCCCGGGAGCTGGCGTTGACTGGGTTGTCCTTAGAGTGGAGGAAA
>NW_010401047.1:2431-2815 GCF_000710305.1 Buceros rhinoceros silvestris
ATGGGATGACACCAGCAAGGACGGCTGTGATGGGTTGTAAGGGATGCTAAGGGACGTTGGCACCTCTTGGCACCCATGTAAGTGGCCTCTCTGCAGGTGCGTGTGCATGGTAAGGACAAAGCAGCCTGGGAGGTCCCATAAAAGACCCTGAGATGGCAGAGCCCAGCCAAGGAGACCTGCATTCCCCTTTCTTGGGGTCATCCAGGGAAGAAAAGTGCTTTCCTGGGGAGCAAAGTAGCTGCTTTGGGAGCTCATGGCCCAGCCTCAGTCCCTGAATACCCCTCACAGACCTTGCTGCTTCTAATCTCCAGAAACAAAGGCAGAGGAGCCAGGCAGGCCCAGAAGACACGTCCCTCAGGAGAGCCCCTTTGTTCACACCCTTAC
>NW_010401047.1:2938-12426 GCF_000710305.1 Buceros rhinoceros silvestris
AGGGATGGGGTGGTGGCGGGGGCAGCAGGGCCGGGGGGGCTGAGGAGCAGCGGGAGCAGAGCTGGAGCCCTCTCCCGATCGACAGCCTGTGCCTGCCCTCTTGTGTCTCAAGCCCACGCTGCACAGCTCGGGGCGGCGGATCCCAGCCCTGGCACACGTGGGGAGTGGGTTTAGTTGGGGAGGGAGAAGAGAGAGACAGGGGTGCCCCCACGCTGTGTAAACCCCTCTGCTTCCACAGCCCCACCTCCCAGAAGCATGACCCAGGTGAAGGGTTTGCACCGGGCAAGTCAGGGCAACGAGTGGTTTTAACGATGAAAGCCCATCCTCTGCCCTCCCGAGTGGGTCCCCACCGCCCTGGGCCAGAGCTCTCTCCTTAGCACTGGAGACTGCTGCGTTTTCTGCCAATTTGTTGTTTTTATGTTTCCCTCTGGTCTTGATCAGGAAGAAAAAAAAGAAAAGAAAAAGCATCAAAGGCATCTGGGCAAGTGGTTGGTCTTCCCTGGGCCAGCCCCGGATCATCCGTGTGGTTACACTGAGCACCAGGAAAATGTCCCCATCCCTGTCCCACCGTGTCTGCGGTCTCACAGGACGCTGCTCTTGCCACATCTCCACGGGCTTTGCAAAAAAGGACGGCAGGTATTTGGAGGGGAAGTCGGGGAGCACTTGGCCCACGATGATGACATCTGGAAAAAGAATATTTCCTCAAGGTGATTGTGGTCCTACAAGTCTCCCTCTATTTCTCAGCCTTTCCCCAAGGACCCTCCTGTCCTGTTATTGCCAGTATCTGCAAACTGTTGGGGACCCAGAGCTCTACTTAGTGGAGAGAGCTCGGCTACTTAAATGACTCTGCCCTTCCAAATGGGAACACACTGCTGAATGCTGATGTTTCCCTTGAAATTCAAGCCCATCTCTTCCAAAGTAGCTTTGGATCCGTTAAATGGCTTTTTAATATATAGAGAAAATTGAAATTTTGATTAGATTTCAATGTATTTAATATTATGCTTGGATTTATAATGAGGTATAAAATGAAAGCAATTAAAGCACTCAAAGAGGAAAAGAAGGCTCCTTGAAAGGAAAGCAAAAATGTTCAAGCTGGTGCATGTTGGGAACCACCTTCTAAAGGAGAGTGTTGGAAGACAAGGACAAGCTCTGCTTTGGTACCCTAACCCCCAAAGAAAGGTGCTGAGAAAAACATCCTGTGGAGAGAGAGTGGAATCGGCATTTTCCAGTGGCAGAACCATTTGGGGCAGAAGACTTCTCCAGCAGCTGCGCCTGGTGTCCCCCAGCAGCAGAGAGGATGCTCCGGGATGCCTTCCTCCTCCTCTTCTTCCTCCTGCAGAGACATTACAGCACATTCATAGCTCAGCAGTGGCAGAGCCGAGCCTCCAGCCTCCAAATCTGGCTGGAGATGGGGGGAGCAGCTTCCCTGGGGCATAGAGATTACTCTCAGCCCAAATCAGCCCCGAGTCTGCAGATCGAGTTACAGCTGCAGATTTTATTACGGAAAGGGAATATTGGATTTGCCGCGGTGTTTTGCAGCGATCAGAGCCTGTCCTGCTCGCTCTGACATTCCCGGCTTCTCTGCAATAACTCAGATTTATCAGCCCTCTCTCCAGGGCTGTGTTTATCAGCCGGGGTTCGAAGATGTTCACAGTAGAGGTGACTCGCGTGGCACCTGCTCGGCGTGCAAAGCAAGCTGGAGGGACTGCGGGGGCCTCCGGCTCCATCCCCGCGTGCCTTCGCTTCGCTGCATGACCCTGAGCAAGCCACAGTGCCATTTCATTCTAAGAAAAATTAAAGTAATGGTGCTTCTGTCCTGTGTCTTGGGCTTAGAGATTTGGGGATGAACAATGCAATAGAATAACTACATTTTCCTTTGGCTCCTCCCCTTTCAAATAGCTCTTGAAATCACACTTGCTCTCTGTTAAGCTTTACATGATTTTATTTTGACTTACATGCGTTAGTTCTGCCTGATACTCTTGTTCCTCAGAAAGTCCGTGAAAGCGCTTTGAATTACTCATGAATAATTCAAGTTTAGGATCCATTCGCAGCCCTTGTTTCTGAATATTGCCAGGCATTTGTTCTCCTCAGCACAGGAAACAGGCCAGGAAAATTCACTGAAATATATATTTTTTCATTCTTTAGCCCCAGAATATCTTCATCAACTTTTCTTTCTTTTTAACATCTCCTTCAGTGCCTGTGCACCTCCCGGCTTCAATTCTGCGAAGGAGACAATTACAATTCTCAGAATAATTAAGAGTCTCACAAATTAAGTCATCCTTTCATTGCTATGGCAACCCTGATTGTCCTTCCTCAAGTGGCTGAACTGAGAAAACAAGAGAAAAACAATCTGAGAGATAATTGCTATCCTGCTGCCAAAGGAGAAAACCTGGGAGGTGAAATGGGACAGCAAGTCCTCGGTGCTCCCAGGGGGGACCTCTGTGCCATTTCCATCAGAGCTCAGCATGGTACGAGGCAGTTCCTCACTGGTACCACGCTACGAGGCAGTTCCTCACTCCAGCGAGGGGTGAGATGGCAAGGATCAGCTTCAGGACGAGCCGAGCTGCCCTCTGGGTTGCCCCAATCCCCAGCGTCTGCAGAGGGAGCAGAGACATCCAGCACCCAGGGACATTGTCACGTTTGGGGTGTGCTGGTGAGGACATCGCCCAGCTGACAGATCATTCACTTAGGGAAACTCAAAACCTCTTGGGCACAATGAACGGGTCAGGCAAAAAAGGATTTACCCCACTGACACACTCCTGACGGAAGAGAAGGTGTCGATGCCCTCATGGAAAAGCTTCTCCTTGGGAGCTTCCCAAGCTGAACGAGGGATGGTTTGAGCAGAGGGACTCAGCTCTGCTCCTGGCATGCCACAGGCCCCAGCAGACTTCAAACCCCTCACTAACCCCCACAAGCACCACGAGGACACAGCAGGGTTCCCCAGTCCTGATTGCAAAGCCAGCAGGTTTTTTTGGTTTACATTTGCATCAAGAGCAAATCTCAGCTTGACTTAATTAGAGTGCAATAATGAGGCTGCCCGGGGCTGCTGTCACAGAGGTGAGTGTGATCCTCACTGCTCCATCACCTGGGTTGTGCTCCCAGCTGCTTCCCATCCCCAGTGCCAGGTCACCCCCGGCTGTGACACTGGCAATGCCACCAGTGCAGCCCTGCTCAGTCCCAGCCACTGCACCAACAGGAGCTGAGCCAGTGTTACGGCTCGAGTTGTGCTCAGCCTCTGCCCTCCCAGATGTCTCTGGAGCTTGGGTTAAGTTAGCTGCTGATGCACTGGGGGACAGGACTGAACCTGAGAGCACACCAGCCCTGGGGTGTTTATTTTAAGTCTCTTTCATATGACTAAAATGGTTTACTTCCATCTCCATAAATCAGCAGAGATCTCCTCAGTGGGGTTTTGGAGGACTGCAGCTGATATGAAGTGACTTGGCTTAAAAGAGGCCCTTCTAACCTCCCAGAAACACTGTATTTTGTGGGTACAGATTGATACACCATGGCTGTGTCCTGTGACATCCTTAGACCCCTCGTTATGAAAATCAGAGCCATCAATAAGGAAGGGATGAAGTTTGCTGGGGGTCAGCTGAGGCACGTGGTGTCTGGAAACACGACATTTAATTTGCTTGTGCTCCTTGGTGTGCTGAACAGCCCTAATCCTTCCCCCTCCCTGGGGACACTGGTGGGGTTAGTTAATATTTATCCAGTGGTCTGAGAAGCAGCAGGGACAGGAACTCGACCAGATTATGGTATTTACTCTTCAGTAAGTTTATATCCACTCCGGAGAGGAGCTGTTCCTGCATTGATAGAACAAGTCTCATCTTAAATCCTTACCCTTTCTGAGGGCGAAGAATACATGAAATGTCTGTGTTCCTTGGGATATAATTTAAGTTAGTACAAAGCGACACAGCAATATCTGCTCGGTTTTTCCCTTGCAGAATTGAGCAGCACAGGAATCGCTGCTCTGTGGAACTCCCCAGGCTGAGGAGAGCCCTTCAGATTGTCTGAGATGTGACAGAGAGACCAGCTGCTCCTGCGGAAAGACGTCACAGGTTACCTGAGATGGTATCCGAGATGCTGGGAGAGAAGAAAGGCCCAGAAAAGCTGAAGGAGGATTTTCTTTGCTTTCACTGGGGAAAAAATGCAGACTGGCCTCAATAGATTTATTTTTTTCCCAAGCTCATCTCTGTCTTTTCAAATACTGTGTGTCCAAATTCACCCAAACCTTTACGAATGAAAGCCAAAGGAGAAGTACCCAAGACCCAAAGGGAAATGCTCTGTTGCAGCTGACCCTTCCTACTTGATATTCAGACTTCCTGAAGAAGCAGAGCCCAGCTCCCTGGTGTCGGTTACTAAAAACTCTACTCGCGCAATCTGGGCCTCGTGGCCCAGCAGGAGAAGGCTTTTGAGCTCACTCTCACCTGGCGAGATCACAGGGCTCACCCCCGCCGTGCTGAGCCCACTGCTGACGTTACGTATTGACGTCGTGCTCTGAAGCTCTTTCTCACATGCTCTTCCAGGAGGGATCCCCCCTCTCTGCTCCCCCAGACCTTCAAGAAGAACCTGACCTGCCAGCTTCTGCAGCTCCTGCCCTGCTCTCCCCACCTTCTTTTGGGTTGCAAAGGGAAAGGCAGAGCCATAGGGGTATGTGTGCACGAAGACATTCCCAGCCAGCACGTCCTTCCCAGCTCATTCCCAGCTGCAAGTGCATCACCAGTTCTCCACCCCGGTGTCTTTGCTGGTCTCCTGGCTGTAGAAGGACAGAAAGGGCACTCCGGAAGGTGAAGGAGGGATCTGTTTTCCCTGCTTTCATGGCATCAGAAGAGGCAAAAAACAAAAGCTGCTGAGCAATCTCTGTCTGTGGGTGTGAGCTGTGCTGGCCTGGCTGGTGAAGCAGGCTGTTAACAGGTTTGTAGAGACATGAGTGACTCACTGCTCTCACTTGGCAGAGCATTTAAGATGAATTATCTGAGCAGTGGAAAGGCATTTTCAGGTCAGCCGGAGCTATTTGTAGTGAAGCTGGTGAGTGATATCTGGGCAAAAAGAGGCTGCCAGAAGAATCGTATGAAAAAACGACAACATAAAAGCCAAACAAACCCAAAACATTGGGATTTCGGGTTTTTTTTTTTCATTTGAAACAAGGAATTAAAATTAGATCGGGCTAAACATAACAGAAGATTCAGATCCTCTTACTCCAACCACCTTCCCTGCCATCCTCCCAGCCGTGTCTCAGCAAGAGCAGCATTTCTGGTTGTTATGGACAGAGAAAACTAACCTGAATGTGGGTTTTCGCAATACAGTTTCCTCGCTCAAGCAGCCCATCACTTGATTCACAGCTCCAGGAGATCTGGGCAGCACAGCAAGGCGAAGGCACAGCCCACTGACCTGTCCCCTGCCCTCTCTGCTAATCCGAACCACAGCAGAGCTGCCCCTTGGAAGGAGGGTCTCCGGGTCTTTCTCCACCAGGCTGTTGTGGTGGCTCGTCATAACATCGCCAGCTGCAGGCTGGCAGGTTCAGGGGAATCCCGGTGCTGTGTTGGCAGCGCTGAGAGAGCAGCATCCTCCATCACAGACCGAAGGGGCCAGCCCCCCGCCTTGCTCTGCGAAGGTAGCGGACGTGGCTCTGTGGGAAATCTGATGGGGAGTTTTAATAACAGCGAGCGCGTCCCATCTCTGCTTGCCCAGTTATTGGTGTTTCAATGCAACAAATCGACTTCTAATGGAAGAACAAAGCAAGTGCTGCTCATTTCACTGCCGTAGCTCTGCATTTGGCCACGATTCGGGCCAGGCGGGTTGTGAGGGGAGGTTTGCTGCTCGCTTAAAATGAGCCAGGACTCAGATCCCACAGGCTGGGCAGGGGACTGAGGAAGCAGCTCTCCAGGGCAGATGGGAAACTTCAGAAGCAAATCCCCGCCCAGCTAAAAACTGCCCATCGCTAATCTTTACCTGGAAGCCAGAGGTGATAGCAATTATCACCAGAGCAGCAGCTCATGCTTTTAAGAATTGAGGAGCATTTCCAGGCTCTTGTCTCTGACAAAGCGACCAGGAAAGCCCTCACCTACGCAGCGCTTCCCGAGGTCAGCACGGGCAGAGCAGAGCCCAGCAAGCAGGCAGGATCCCCACTGCAGCTGACCTGGAGGGAGCAGCAGACGTGGTGGCAGCACAGGAGCCTGAAGCATCTCCTGAAAGCGTCTTCCTGAAAGCATCTCCCGTGATGGCATCAGTCCAACCCTTCAGACACCCACCAATTATCATTTCTGCTGTGGCACCAACAGGGAACCCCCATCCCCAGGAGCCAGGGTACAGGAGCTGTAAACACAAAAAGAACAAGTTCACAAGAAGCAAAAGCCCTTAAACAGAAAACTCTGATTCGGTGGAGCAAATCTTGCCAAAGCCTGCTCTGTTTCCTCCTCTCGGGGAAATTGCTGATAACTGCAGGACAGACGCAGGGCTGACACCCATTAATCAAGACCGGGACACAGCAATGAACACGCCCTCTTCCAGAGCTCGACGTGTCTCTCATTGATGTTTACTCATCAACACAGACTCATCACTTGGAGCACTCAGTGACTGCCTCAGCTTGTCGTAATTTGGGGCTGATTTTCCACAGGAGGGCTGCTCCGTGGTGGCGTAACTCAGGTGTTTCAGAAGCTGAAGCGTTTGTAGGTTCCATCCTCCGCCCAAGTTTTACAGTCAAGTTCGAGCAGGGCAATCTGCTGTCTGGGTGCATCTGTCCGAATGGCACATCCCCACCGACCTTGTTTCAAAGCAGTTTAAGAGGAATTGACACAAAAGCACTTCAAGCAAAGTTAGAGTCCGCACAAAGCCCTCTGAGGGTGATTCACATCCCCTCCGATAAACCACTGTCTTCCTGCAGACATCAGGTGTAAAAATCCCGCGTAGGGATTCCACTAGCATTCCCATGGCACAAAACCTTCCGGCAGTCGTGTCGTGTTGTCGCTCATTCGTTCAAGGTTTGCTTTTTATTTGACAAACGCCAGATTCCAAAATCGATGAAGATCAATGTCTGTGCCCGGCAGCAGGGGATGCTCTCGCTATTTGATAGCCAGCACAGCCTGTGGCCTCTACCTCTTGTTCCTCTTACAGCGAGACCAAATTTAAAGTGCGTCGCAATTGCAGAACAACTCTGTGCGTGAGGATATTTCTTCCAGAACATAAATGCCTTGCTCTGGAGAAGGTTAATTTGGTTTCAAAGGTTAAACCAGAACAAGACTCTTCGCTGCAGTTCAAGAGCGTCCAGGCAGAGTTATTCCAAGACCACATATTTTCCAGAAAGGCGTAGTTGGGGCTGCTGGGTAGCAAAGTCAATGCCAGTGAAACGATCTGAGTCTTTGGCCACTGACCAGCACCACCTTTCAGCAGAGAGAGCTTTAGCCATCTGCCAGACAGGAGGCTTACAAAGAGAATTCAAGCACTTCCCGAGAGCCCCAAGGTTTTTGTGGACTTGCAGAGTTCTTCTCAAAAGAAAACGGGGAAAAAGATTTTGGAAAAGTCAAGACTCTTTGTCTTGACACTTACCAAGAGAAATGTTTTGATTTGTCATTGCAGCGCTTTCGTCTCACAGACGGCCACAATGCAGTATGGGGAAAACCAGGCAAAACCAGAATTGGAAAGCTTTTAAGAATAAACAGAAGTATCTAATTTTTTGCTAAATGCAACTTTGTTTCACTTACCCTCACTCCTGTTTTTAAGATGGGTGATAATTTTACTCATAGTTTTTTTAGTTGACCTTTTAGGACAAAATGATGCATTTCAAGCAAAAGCAAAGCAAAACAGTAATTCCCAAGCCCAGCTCATAAATACATGAATATTTTAGTGCTTTCATATGATTATATTCCAGTGCATGTTCAGGAGGAGGAAACAATCCATTAGTTTCATTTGCAGGCAAAGGGTTAAAGTCCATTAATTCAGACCCTGCAAGAGATTTGAAGTCTATCAAACTTTTAAAGTTCATTCCCCTCTCGTGCCAGTTCTTCCAAGTTTTGAGAATAGATGGTTTCCAATTAAATCTGGCAGAAATCAGTATATTTCCACTGAAGCTGTGGAAAGACGATGCATTTTTCATGAAATCAGCTCTGCCTGGAATAATCTCATTTTAGTTCCTTCTGCTTGACTGTGAGCAAGTGTGAGGGGTGGGCAGCTGCCCCAGATGGCTAAAGACCACTGCTGCAAACAGGCTTGGAGCACCTGCCCCACCGATCACTCCCCCAAACCACGTCACCTCGTCACTGCCCCATGCTCCAGACAGCACCACGAGCAGGCTGCCATGGGGTGGGGAGGAACGGGGCACAGGCCACAGCTTTAGATCATGCTTTACCGAGCAATTGTCCCCAAATGCCAGTTAGGGGCCTCTCTGTGTTGTTTGGGAAAATCACCTTCCATGTGAAGCATCTCTTGGAGACACTTCTCAGCAGAGGAGGAGCCGGCCTGGCTCAAATCAACCTCTCCATTTGCACCTCCCCATTTCGCTTTCTACAACAGACCCAGCAATGGGGCTCCGGGAGGAGAACGAGCCAGCGGTGGCTCAGCAGCAAGTCCTCCTGCACCACCATGCCACTGCTGCATCTTTTTGTTGCAATTCATATGAAAAAATGGGCCAGACTGCAGAAAAATGAGGAACTTTAAAGACTAAAGATGTAGGGTACCAAGCATCAAAGGAGAGGGCTTGTCCAGGTGGAAGGTTCTGACTCCGCACACCTCTCACCAGCTCCCTCAGGAAATGTCCACACCCTTGACTTGCTCGGTGTCAGTTCACACACAACCGTCCCAAGAGCTGCTGATTTTCCTTCCTCTCACCATTGCTCACAGCTCTCCTGCCTACCTAGGCCATGCACGCAGGGACTGGGTCAACTTCTAAATCCAGCGAACACCCCTCCTGTGAGAGCAGCCAGGGCGATCACTTCACAAAGTTGCTTTTAGAGACAATGAATCCAGCAGCGAGTGCTCCATCAGCACGGCCGTAGAAGTCTTGCCCACTTTGAGAACCACTTGCAGTGGTTAAAACGCAGCAGCAGCTCCATGCTGTGGCTCATTTATTAAACTCCAATAATTCCACCAGCTCCAACGATCGGTTGCAATTGCAGAACAAAATCCAGAGAGAGCACATGAAGTTCCAGTGCACTGCACTAGATGGTGGTGCCTGCAAAGAAAAAATGCCAGAGCGGCTCTCCGGGATGCTCAGCACTGGGCAGCACGGCTGGGCACCTCCAGGCCCCTGCGCCCAATTTAGGGTGAGGTTGGCAGGAGAGGGACATCCCCCCAGTGTGCAAGCGGACGGGATTTGGCCCTCTCTGGTCCTATACTGCTATAGACAGATTTGCCCACATCACTCAGAGAGCAAACAGCACTGTTCCCCTAAGGAGAAGGCAAAAGAAACTTCCTAAGAAAGAAATCTTCACCCTGCAAAGTAATGGACACCCAAGAAATAATAACCCCTAGGTAAAAGTGTGCACCTTTCAGCA
>NW_010401047.1:12555-13136 GCF_000710305.1 Buceros rhinoceros silvestris
AGCTGCGAGAGCTTCGTTGTATGAATGAGGGAGGAAGCTAGAGTGGCGGGGTGTATCTCACCCCAAACTACCTCCCTGGCGGTGCAAGGAGGGACACAGATGGTGACAAAGCTGCAGACGGAAAAATGCAGCTGGCTTTAGTTAGTGGCACTCTCTGGGCTGTGATGGTGTTTTCTGCAAACCCAATTACAGGAGAGCCAGGTAAATCTATCCATCCTCGCTGAAGACACAGGGGTGTCGATGCTGTCACACAGCCCAGCACGAACCCTGTGAGCTTCTGTCACCAGCCATGATGCACTAAGGAAGAGAGCGGCTGGACTCCGGCAGCATGGGGTGAGGTTTTGGAGACGGGCGTTAATGAAAGGAGGAATTCTCGTGTAAACTGTGAGGTTGGTTGCTCTGGAGGCACTGTCCAACAGCAAATATTGCTGCCTTTCAACCTAAACCCACTGCCTGAGCGCTGTGGCATGCGGCGTGGGAAAAGACAGGAGTTATTTCGGCAATACCCAGTCCCTATCCCCTCCCGTTACGTGAACATTAATAATTCACCTGGACAACAATATTTTACTGCCAGCTTTGCC
>NW_010401047.1:13294-31566 GCF_000710305.1 Buceros rhinoceros silvestris
TACAAAGGGTTCCAAATCACCACATGTTACCATCTTTTCTTTCCTGTGAAAGCCAAAACTCAGTTTAAAAAGTTTCTTCTTAACTCTGTGCCATCAGCTGTAGCCCTGGGGCCTCTGGTGAGGGCAGAAATGACAGAAAAAATCACCAAACACACCCATTTTCTTTGCAAGCTGCTCCTCTACCCCTGACCCCCCGGGCCCAGCTGTGCTGCCCCACAGAGACGGGGTAGAAGAAGCAGGTGGGACAATGTGGGGGGTTTCACACCTGATGTTCCTGGCCACCAGCAATGGACTGGGATGGGCATCCTCACCTGACAACAGCCGTCTGGGAGGGCCTGGAAAAGAGCAGCGCTTGTCCTTGGGCAGGAGTTCTCATGAGCAATAAATGGGTATTAAGATGCTTCAGGGTCTCAGTCACAAACCATCCACCGATGTGTTTAACCAGCTTGTTTCCCTTCTCTTTAAACAAATGACCCAAAAGCAGCTGCTGGGATGCAGCAACTTGGAAGCATTTGGAGGAAATGAGGGAAGTGCTCATGGTTGGATCCACCAGAAATGCCCTTATAGCGAGTGACGGGCAACTCTGACGCTCACGTCAGAGCAGAAGGGTCTTGTGGTGTGAAAGTCTCAAATCTCTGCTCTGGCTTTTCATCTTCAATGGGAAGTACATTTCTGGAAATGAGGGAAGTGCTCATGGTTGGATCCACCAGAAATGCCCTTATAGCGAGTGATGGGCAACTCTGACCCTCACGTCAGAGCAGAAGGGTCTTGTGGTGTGAAAGTCTCAAATCTCTGCTCTGGCTTTTCATCTTCAATGGAAAGTACATTTCTGGAATTCTAAAATTGCTGGCATTTGCCTCAGAAATATCACCCTGTTTTGTTTTAATAACCTCTAAAGGTTTGGGTAAACCAGAAAAAAAAAAAAAAAGCAAAGTGTTCAGTGCTCTGAAACGTGAGTATATTAAAAAGCCCTTCAGTACATCCTACAAAATGTATCAGAAATACCAGCATCTCTCTACCAGTGTAAAAATGTAAATGGAACAAGGAGGACAAGGATTCTCCCTCTGTGGGAGTGAGTCTACACGATTTTTTTAAAACTTTTTCCCCTCAGCTATGTTAACCAACCCCGTGTGTTACTATAAAACATTTCTAACAGATTTACACTTGCAAATGGGGCAACACCAGTTAATTTTGCAGCTCCTGAGGACATGAGACAGAATTTAGCATTATGTGGCCAAGGATGGGGAGCAAAGTCGTATCTTTTATTAGAGTAGGCAGCAGAGTTGGAATTTAAAAAGCAGATTTGGCAACAGCAACACAACTCTCACTTAAGAGATGACATTGCTCTCTTGTTTAATTTTATGTGATTGGGCCAGTGAGGTCATTAAGTTCATCTCTTTCCTTCCTCTGCAAGACTCTGCTTTTCATACTCAACTCCTACTCGAGGCTAATTCGCTGTGACTTCTCATCTGCTAGAAGTTAAACAGGATAATTACTCAAAAAAGGATTTTTTTTTCACTCCAGAGAAGTTCAGCTGTGTGAAAACCAACCTGCTCGGGTTTCTTGAAATCACGATGGTTTCTAGACTAATCCACAACATTTTCAGATCAGAGCTATCAAAAAAATAGAATGGTTCCCAGAGAAAATGCTTTGATGTTCCCTCCTGGGGACTACGTGGGGTGGAGAAGCAGGTTGTTTCCCACCGTAAAGAAGGAAAGGGTGGTGTTGCAAACCTCCTTTTCAAGATCCAGGTAGAAACAGCTCATGTGCTGCTGTAAGAAATCAAGACCCATGAGTTACAGAGCCTGAGACCAATTCTGCTTGGTTTCCCCCTGCCTCTTTGACACCCGAGGGGTTATCAGCAGGTCCACCCACTCAGTTCCCCTGTCCTGGGCAGCTCGTGCCCCACTGCTGGGTCTGCCCAGAGCCGGCTGTGCTGGGGGAGAGCAAAAGGCCATTTCCCAGGTGAGGGCTGGGCTGTGGAGGTCTAAAGTTCTTCATCACAGGCAATCCTGTTCCATTCCTTCACCAAGAGGATGAAAGCCTTGTCCCCTGCACTGTTGGATGGCAGTGGCTTGGCATTCATTTTTCTCCCGTGACTTTAATTCCTGCAGGGACCATCGTTTACAGCCTCGAGGCCAGGAGCACAGTCACTCCTGTTGCTGGGAAGAGCCATATAACATTTACAGACCCAAAGAAGAGGAGGGTGTGCAAAAGCTTTTCCATTTTCTAGCTCCACCTGTCCATCCAATAAAAGATATTGTCCCTCTGGACACACTCCACCCTTGTCACAATGTTAATGGTCTCACCATGAAAGACCCTGCATCCTCCAGCATTGGGCTCGAGCGCTGCCCCCGTGACCGCTCTGCATCAGAGATGCCGCTCGCAGCCACACGAAGGCAACCCAACCCAGCGCCCGCCTGGAAGCCAGTGGAAATCGGCACCTTCTCCCCCGCTCCCCAGCCTGACGAGTAGCACAAAGCTGTCTCGTTGCCAACACGAATCAGGGCTAGACATTAAGTAAACCCTTGACCATGAAATCAGCTCTGGGATTAGGGATTTGTTGAGCCACAGGAAATGAAACTCAGCAGCCTGTGAGCGGAGGAACTGGGGGGCTAGGGGCGACGCTGGGGTGGTTTGAACTGACACCAAGGTGCAGCTTTCCCCACCGTCAGCTCTGCTGCTTTTCTCCTATGCCACATACATTCACAAAACCCTCCAGGGACTGGTGTCTGAATTTTCCTTTTTTTCCTGCTTCAGATGGATGTGAATAGTCAAAAGTCTACAATTTTTCACAAATTAAGAACCTGCATAAAAGTGCAGAAATCTGAGTATTACCAAGCGCTGTGCTCTTCATCACAGTGTTTTCATATTTTTAACTTCTACTTTATATAAATTCCCAGATTTAAAGCAATTTTGAACCAAATTGGAAATTATCGTTTTGATCATAACAAAGCAAATAGTAGAGATTCTCAGAGTTCCTTCTTTCCCAGCTTTTATTGTAAATATTACATTTTCCCACAAGTAACTGTAAATCCACAGAGGTGGCATTTGGGGAAAAGACTTTCATTAGCAAATTCCCAGCCAGCTATTACTCCAGATTTGGAAGTGACATCACTTCATGTCTCCAAGTGCCCATTCAACCTGCTTGAAGAAATCACCCAGCGCCCTGTGCCCCATTTCCTGCATTAATCCAGCAGCTTTTCCAATCTGCTGTAGTCCAGCGTGAGTTACCGTGGCGTTATGTTTAACACCAGGTTGAGGCTCAGACCTTGATAAGTAAAAATACCAGCCAGGCCAAGACACGATCCCTTATTTCATTTCTGCTCATGGTAATCTTTGCATTTTTTTTCTCCTTTTGCAGTAGCGAGTGGCGAGGCTGCCGTTTGAACAGCAAAGGGCACGGGGATTTATTGCAGGCAGAACAAAAACTGAGTAGCGGAGGGAAGATGAAGAGCAGGCTGCTTGCGGAGTCCTGCTGTCGGGACCTTGTCATTCAGCGGCTTTTCTCAACCTCATGCTTTTAGAGGCTGCACTGAAGCAGCTCTAAAGAAACCAACTAAGAGTGAGCATAACAGAAGGGTTTGCTGCAAACAAGTACAGCAGAAATGGTGTGATGGAGGTGGGAAGGTGCAAAAACATCCTGTGTGTCCCCCGCGGGGCATAGCTGGCTGCAGGACAGCAACGCCCCACAGGTTCATTTGCAGGCGACGTGTCCTTGAGGTTCCCCTTGAAGATCAGGCACACTACAGAGCAACTCCTGCATCCCTCCTGGGGCTCCCTGGGGAAGGCATCCTCAGCGTGGGTTTGGGGGGGGCAAGGAGATGCTTTGGCCAGCAGACCACCCTACCATGGGTTTGAATCACTGGAATAGGGAGCTGGGACTGGAATGGACTGGTGGGGCTGGCCCCAGCTGGGGAGGGCTCCCAGCCAAGTTGCAAAGATGTTTGCTGAATGCAGACTCCTGGGATTTTCCTAGAGTGAAACCAGTCTAAATTGACTTGAGCAGCCGGGCTGTTCCCAGTCCCAGCTTTATCTTTGTCTTTTATTCAGCAGATAAATGTTCTTGTGGCAGTCTCACGGTGCAGCATTTGCCTGGCCGCTCTGTGCCTCATCAGCCCTTATGATAAAAAAAAAGAATAAGCAAAGCAACCTTTTCCCCCAGCCTCCGGGCAATTTGCTCTCCTGATTCAGCAGTTTGTTTGGTTTTAATTGCAATTATGTTCTTGTGTGTTTAATTAACCCGGTGCTTTTGTTGTTGCTGCCAGGTTAACAGCAGCACCGAGGCACTGCAGAACCAAATGTCTTCCTGGGGAGAAGCTCTGGCAGGGAAAGGAGGGCAGCAGGGCTGTGCCAGCCGCACAGAGATGCCAGTGGAGGAGTCTCTGCCTTGCTGGAGGCACAGTCTCACCATGCCCTCTTCCCACAGCCACTCCAACCTCCCTGGGTTTCCAGTTGTTCTGTGCTGGACCTCCACAGCCATGAAGAGCTGTGCCTCCCCCCTGCCCTTCTCTAGAGCCCCAGAGGGACCGATGCAGGCGGCGCTGATGGAGGAGGTAAAGGAGCAAGGGCCAAAGGGCTCCCAACTGCAATACACCCACTGGGTTCATTTGCATCCAGGATGGTTTCATACAGTTGTGTCAGCCGAGCTCCCAACAGATCCACAACGGGAGCTTCCACACTTTTCTAGCAGTAACAAGTCTGGGGCCATGAGTTCATGGCTACAGGGATAAGAAGAAAGCACTATGGATGCAGAAGAAAGCGGGGACAAGGAAAGGGTGGACAGCGTCACCTTGGGATGGACCTTCAGGTGTGGGCCTGTGGCACCCAGCACCAGCCATCAAAGCTCTGCTCACCCAAAGTCTGACCACTGCATTTTCTGATGCCCCCCAGCTCACACGTCCAGCGCCACAACTTGTAACCTTCCAGCACTGAGGACAAGTTGAAATTTCTTACTAAACAAAGTCTCTGAAAAGAGTGATGAGTATTGACAAACCTTGAAACGCTTCACTTCGACGTGGTCAGCTGGGCCGTTCCAGCAGCAGCCGTTTGGTTCTCCGCCTGCTTTTCATAAAAACGGAAGGAAAGGCTTCAACTCCCAGTTCAATCTTTCTCTTGACAAAATCAGTCCATTCAGGGACACATTCTAGTTCCTTTAAATCCTTCCTTCCAGCTGAAAGACTGAACCTGTGGAGGACTTTTAGCCAGTGGTGTCCATTAGAAGAAACTCCTATGGAACACAGAGGGAAGCTGCCTTTTGTGTACCAGCAGGTTCAGAAATGTCACACACAACAAAAACGGGCAGGTTTCACATCTCGCAGCAATGCTCAGGTCTAACATTTGTGTTAGACATTTTTTCCCAAGGACATTGATTTCCAGTTGTCCCTAAACCATCTTTTGGTCTGGCCAAGGGAGTGAAAAATTGCATGTTCCTTTCTTAGATGGTTTTTCTCTTTTCTTTTTTTTTTTTTCTGTAACTTTTGGTCGTCAGCACTTTTATTTCCAGTGCTCACGCCTGTGCTTAGCTTCCTGAGACAGCTTTCCCAGGAAATTCACCGAGTTGCAAGAGCCCAACATGCCCGTGGTGGTTCCATCCCTTGGCACACCTGCTAACCCCAACGCGGTCGCCCGGAGACAGGCTTCAAATCAAATTACAGGAATAAGTCACTAGAGACTATTAGCCTGATAACGATGCACAAAGTCCAGGGAAATCAACGACAGGGAGCAAGAGTTCTCAGAGGTGGGGAGCCATGATGGGAGGGCTGGTGGGGTTTTAAAACACCTTGATCAAACACAAGGACATGAGAATCTGGCACTGACCAAACCCTCACATGAAACTTTTCTCCATGGCATTAGAAAGCACCGAGTTTCTACTTCCTCATCGCTTCAGCTATTCCCAGTATTCCCAGACCCTTCCCCCAAAAAAGCTTCATGTTTATCACGCTCTGAGTTACTAATTTCTCCCATTTTCTTCTGGCTTGTTGTTTAATAAATTAAAGACTTTTACAATATACCCCTGCCTGTTCCTGCTTCTGGATACATTTCGTGGTTTGAAGAGTATATTCAAGAGCAGAAACAATCAGCTGGCAAGAAGGGGGTGGCTTTTCAATTGAAACTGAAGCAAAACTGCACCATGATTTTTTTTTTGCATGGTTGCACGGGCAGGACCTGCTGGGCTTGTTTCCCCACTGCTTAGAAATGGCAATGGGAGGAAAAGGCTGTTTCCTACATTTGAGACAAATGGTGACCAGTAATACACCGGCATTTATGGGCAGGCAGATAAGAGAACAATTCATAATGCAGAAAGGTCTTTTAATTATGTTTAATATTCAAATTGGGACTTAACATGGCTTTCTCCAGCTGTACTTAGGATAATTGATGTGAGAATATCAGATCTTTCTTTTCAGGGATCAAATTTAAAAGATGAGGAAAGAATAAATAACCTTTGAGCAGGTCCAGTGCCAAATCCTTCTACAGACCACAATGAAAAAAGAGAAAAAAAAGAGAATAAGGAAAAGAACACGGTTTACTTTGGGTTGATTTTTCTCCGGTTGATGTGAAATGTTTGCTCCTCATTTGCAGGCTCACCTTTTATTTTAATTTATCCAGAGAAAGGATAAATTGATTTCCGAGTCAACATTCTGTTCCAAAAATAACAAAATTAAACGCTCCAACTGCTTCCATGCAAATCCAGAGAGAGGCTGCCGATCCGTCTGCACACACGCCTTGTTTTCCTCCCTCGTTATTAACAAAAGTCATTTTACTTCACGGGTCACAGCTAAGCCTGTAGGTGAGACTTTCTCGCTCCTGACTGCGGCGCGTACCTAATGAGCTGGTATCATCATCATCGCTTCACTGATAACACAGATCCTTTATGCGAGGCACCACGCAGGCACACAAGAAGAAAATGAATCTTCAGCCTGTTCTGCCCGTCCCTCCTCTGCCTTTCCCAGATGTTTATTGCCATATTTTTCTCTCTTCTCCTGCAATGCTCTTTGGCATAATTAGTAGCATTCAAATACCTGTAAACACTTTTTATTTGCTTTCTTTTATCTTCTCTCATTAAGTCAATGAGCTTATTGCATTCATAGATTATGCGGTGAGGGAGAATGATTCTTGTCTGCCTCTCATTTTTTGCACAAAGCACAAGCTTGGGTCAAACAATGACTTTCAAGAAGGTGCATTAACTTCAACAAACTGTTTTCTAACAGGGAAAGCGTGGAAACCTTTTAAAGATGCCAGAGAACAAAATCTTTCCTCCCCATCCCCCAGTTAAAAAATCATTTTCCAAGTGAAAATGACATTTTCTTTGGAACATTCTTCTGTTATCAGAAACCAGTGAGGAAAAGGCTGGAAGAAGTGCCAGAAGAATTGTCTGAGATGAGATCCAAAACACACTAATTCAAGCCAAAGTAAAGTCTCATTAAACTCCAGATCAACACGTGTGTTTTAAGTAATCATTCTAGGCGAAATACAAACAGAAACAGAGATGATGGCAGCGGGGTCAGAACTGTCACTCAAGTGAGGCCGCTGGTTCTGGCCCGGCCCTATTCCTGCCCCAGTACTAGTGGCCTTGCGTTATGTTTTCATCCATCTAAAAGTGTTTCGCCTGCTCTCTGGCTCTAGCTGGTCCTGTAACACATGCTGGCTCTTCCTTGCTTTGAAAAGCTCCATAAGGGATCATGGCGCCCCAGGAAAACCCACCGGGACGAGGCTGTCGCTGTCCTGCAGGAAGGCTGGGTCCTTCGGGGAAGCCTCTCGTTTCCAGCTCCATCATGTCCTTTAATAAGAGTAATACCCTCAACCCGTTGCCCTGTCTCAGCCGGACCCAACACCTGATGTTTTGATGACTAAATTTCATTGAGTTTAATTCCATGTCAGTGACTTAGACTGCAAGAGAGTCATGTACTTCTTAATGCATGAATAATTCCATACCAAATACTTCTAAATTAGTCGCTTTGCAAATCCCAGGCACTCGATGATTAGGGGATAGCAGACTTCACTGTTCATTAAATATTAATCTGCCCAGCTCATGCATATCCATTCTGATACAGCCTCTCATTATACCAACGCACTCTGCTTTTTCCAGAGTCCCCGCCTGGAATTGCTATTCCCAGAGAACAGCCCCGAAGACATTAGGTCTGCCAAGAAACCGCTCACGATATTTCATTTTCATACAAAATATATTGTAATGCCCCTTCCTAATCCAGCGCTTTAAATCTGTCTTGACAATAACGTGGCTTGTTTTACAGAAAATAAATCTTGTGGTGCCCTTAATAATAATGACAATTAAAAAAAATAATAATTCTGGGAGAGAGGAGAAAGAGCTGCAGCAGCAGTTTTGTCAGCTGGCTTGTGTAGACACAAAATGGTGGCGAACAAAAGCAATGCAGGTGTGAGCTCATCTGCTCCACAAAAAGCTTTTCTAAGTGCCTTTCCACAACAGAGGGAGCAGCCCCAGGTGTGCCCTCTGCCTTTCTCCTGGTCTGCTCTCTGTTTTGATGACAATAATTGAGAGAGACTTCAGGCAGAAAGCGGTCCTTGAGACTCTGAAGGTTCCCGGGTACTACATGCACCACCAGCCCGCGTCTCGTAAAAGGGCACTGCAGAAAGCCTTGGTATTTGGATCCATTTGCAGGCTGAAAACAAAAATGGGGGGGAAGTATCATTCAGTTTTATCCTCAGACACCTAAGTTCTCTGATGGTCTTCTTGGACTCAGAGAATTGTGTTTGTCTTCCTCAAGTTTTCCATATAACCACATAGCGGTGGTTCAGAAGCCTTGTCCTGCTTGTAGGTCTAATATCCAGCTACAACCACGGTGTAGCTAGTGGTTGATAGAACGGGTGATAAGAAATATTCCCCAGAAAGAACTGCAGAAACCTCCTGCTTCACCAGCATGGTGTACGTGGTCCGTGCCTCAGCAGGGAGCTCAGTCCCTGGCCGTGCCCCAGCCCCTCCCACGGGCGCCGCGGTCTTCAGCCTCAGCCTGATGATGCAGAGTCGCAGGACAGAAAGCATTGATATTTGGCACATGGAAAATGATTTAGCAAGTGGCCATTCTGCACAAAAACATCCACCTTCGGGTCTCCAGGCCCCCCAGCAATGGGCCATATCCTGCAAGCCAGAACCCACCGGGGCAGGCATGCACAGCTCTCCTCCTGCGCGGCCACGGCCCTTTGCCAGGATAACTCGGGGACAAACCAAGCTAGCCTGGAGCCAGGACAATGCTGGCTCATCCGACAGCCCCACCAGAAATAGCTCCGTCTTTTTTCCAGGTAGGCGATAAAGAGTTAATCTGCCTCCTCCCTGAAGGGTTGTGGGGAGCAAGAGACAAAACCTTCCATTATCAGGCAAAGGAGTTCACTTCAAGGGGCTTTCTCCCAAGAATTCAATTCGCAGGTGCCAAACCGCTTCCTCCGAGCCTTGAGCTAGAGATAATTAGAGAGCGTTTAACGCAGAGCTCTGACTTCCCTGAGCTCGTGTGGGGCTCTCACCCAGGACAGCAATTCCGCAGTTTCCATAGGTAAGACATTTGTTTGGAGGCTAACGAAGCCAAGGCAGTGTTATTGAAACCACAGGGCGTTAGCTACGGGGCGAAGGAAACAAATCTCACAGCATCATCCTGAGGTGCCTTTAATGTTCTAATTAAACCTATATATAGAAGCTGCAGGCAGGAAAAATTGAGTGAAAAGTTTCTCATCTGCCGAGTATTTTTCCATCCTTTCCCCCGCTACCCCCACCTCCCGTAACGCGGAGAGGGGCTGAAAAAGATCCTTCGCGTTGATTTTGATGGAGAAAGAGAGCGAAATGCCAGGCCGATAGAGATCAGCAGCATTTCCGTTCCCGATCCCCGTCTGAAAGATACAGCTCTGCCAGAGCTCGCCGATAAGAGCGACTCCTGCCCTGATAAGGCAAGGCCAGCCCCAGCCGCTGGCAAGACACCGAGCACAGCGCTGGAGGCGTCACTTTTTTCTCCCTCCGTAACTGCAAGGCAAGGCTGGAGATGGGACAATAAACCTGAGGAGCTGGGAACTCACGGAGGCTGTGCGGGCGAGTTAGTGCTCAGCACGGGATGGGGAGGGGACAGGGTGAACCTCACAGGCTGCCCATTCCAGAAGGGTCACAGGAGGGAGATGAGGAAGGAGGGCAAAAGCCTGTTGTATCTTTGGCCACTTGGCAGAGCCACGATGGACAATGAGTTGGGAGGCAGGAGGCACTTTCCACCTGCAGAGGCTATTTCTTCGGGTGAGAGCTGCTGGGACACCCAAGGATCCTGGTGCCTGCAAGGGCTTGGTGTGGCTCAAGCTGTTAAATTCTTATGTCTTGCGCAAATGGTAATTTTTCATGTAATTCACCATCTGTTCTGAGCTTTTCTCCACAATGCAACATGCACGGAGGGTCTCACGGGAGCAGCACGGGGCATGGCAGTGAGGTTGTGCTTACAGGTTCATCCGACATGCGGAAGCTGAAGTTAGTTTAAAGTGCAAATGCTGATTAAAAGAATCACGGTGATAGCTGAAACCTCTTCTAATCATGTCATACATTATCCAAATCCGGGATCGCATGCACCCATGGAGGTGGGTTAAAAGGACCTGCGGTGTTTCCTGCCTGGGATGATTACAAAAGGGGCAAAGAGTTAATTGCTATGTGTTAATGAAAGGAGACAAGGTGCTAATTTGATAAACTGAGGCTGACTATTCCTAGAATGAAAACCAGCTCGTTCTGTATCAGACTTTGGATCAAGTCCGCACACAAGCTGTTAACCAGGGCATCCAAAAGATGGCTGATCTTCTCTCGCTCTACTCGGGTGGATTTGTCCAGATCCATTGAGCAGCCGCAGCAAAGGAGCAGTCCCTCGACAAGAGATCCGCACCGTGCTGGACCCCAGCACCCAGCCACCTCCCTCCCCCTTGCCCTGCCCTCCCGTCTCATACCCAAAGCCTGTCATTCTGGAGGAGATTTCTCCTGGGGATGAAGTGAAGCATTCCAGATCTGAACCACCTCCGGAACACTCGGTAATGCCTGTCATCCGGACTTAGAGGCATCAAGCAGCTTTTGAGCACCCAAAGATTAAAACAAGAATCTGTCTGCCAGTGACGCCTGAACTGAAACTCAGGCATCTGAAATAGATCCACAAATACATTCCACCAATTCCAGCTGCTAACTGGTGCACAGGAACCACACTCTGCTTATTGTGTGAAGACAGAGGTATGAGGCAAATCCATCTGACGAATTATCTCCACACTCCAACAGCTCGCAGAAACATCTGTCTCCCCAGGCAGGCTTTCAGGCAGACACTTGTATTTGGGGTGTTTTAGTAGCACAGCTGCTAATCTTTATTCATCTATTTATTTTCCTTACAAAGGAGAACAATTAATTTTTAACCATCTCTTTATTAGCTTTCAGCACCTAATCCTCAGATCGAAAACTGTTTCCAGAGGAATATGAGAGAGGAATTATGAAACGCACAATAATGAGAAAATCGAGTAGTCAGGGACTTATCAGGCTTGGAACAGATGATCCCCCTTCGAACTGAAGAACTGGTATGAAAAGACAGTGAAGGTATGAAAATAAAATTAAACAAAAAATTAAAAGGCGGCTGAAAGCTTTCCCTGTTGAGAGGGGTGTTTGCAGAGCGCTTTCCACCTCCTGTCACAGTGACAGCTCCAAGAATCAATAGCAGAAAGGAGAAAATAACATGTCAAGATATTTCTGGAGGCTGGTGAGGCTTACAGGGAAATTCCTTTGCAGGCAAAGAACCAATATTTATTGCCCTTGTATTATTTCTTCTGCCCACTCCAAGACACAAAAGGCTCTTGCTCAGATCTCAACAAACAGGAGCTGACAAACATCGGCTCATCTTTTGCCTGGGTTTACATTGGTGCTGAAAGTAAAAAAATTTTTTAAAGCATATTTTTTTTTTAATTTGGGAGACATGAGTGAAAAATACCAGCTTTAGAATTGAAGGAAAAGTACAATGGGGATCGGGCTTTGTCATCAAGTTTGCTGAGATGCCCATCAAGGGATATCGAATGCCAAAGATGCAAATGTTGATCCATCCTGAACTAAACGTCCAGCCAGAGATTCTCTCGGGCCTCTCTCAAACCAAGACATGGGAGATGCCGGACAGATCCGATCCAATCTGAAAGCTGCTGCTCTGACAACCCAACAAGGGGTTCTCCCCTTACAGTGGAAAACTCAGCTCCTGAAATGCAGAGTGTTAGGGACGAGGAAATTCCTGGAAACCAGAAGCAGTTTTTTCTCCCTGCAACCCACAGCTGCGAGTTCCTGCCCCGTTCGGGTGAGATCTGCCGGCAGGAGCTCAGCCTCGCAGCGACCGCTCTTTGAACTTCTCAGTGAGGTGCAAATCCCAAGGACCACTCAGGCACTTGCTGGTAACTTGGCTGCTCGGTACAGGCAAGTCTATCCATACTCAAATGTTTGTGGTTTCCTCCTTTTGCTTCTGGCCGCTATAACCCCAACTCCTGACCCCTCCTCACAGCCATATCTGATAAATCTGCTTCCTCCTTCCTGCCAGGTCCCCTCAAGGGTCCTTTTTTTCTCTTCGCAGCCACATTCATTTTGCAGGGACACCTGGAAAACACAGGTTGCTTTTGCTCGTTGTTTGTTTCCGAAGGGAGGGATATCTCTGGAACATGAAACAGAGGCTGGAAAGGTCACAGCTCAGTGGGTTCTTTTCAGAAATGTAGAGGTGTATCAAGATAGTGCCTCAGCAAATGCATTGAACGAGTCCTCCCATTTGCCGAGCCTCTCCTCCTTAGGAGAAGCAGGAGGACATTTACCTCTTCCCACCTTTTGTCTGGCTAATTTGGAATATGGTCTCTTTTATCAGCTTCCTGTATCTGCTTCTACCTCTCAGCATGGCCACAACACGACCTATCCCACGGTGAGGTGGGTGAGGTAAGGATGCGCTGGGAATGCAGCCTTGCGTTGTGTGGGGTGGAGCTTTGGTTTAGGACAAGTATCTTTGTTGAGGAGATGTCTTAGTTTGCTAAGCAGGATGCTTTTCCAGCTCCTTTCACCTGCAGATGACTGATTCAGGGGAGAAGATGAGGCAACAGGGGTGTTCTTGCAGAGGAGAGCAGCACTGACAAATGTTTGAGCTCGTCAGGGGAAGAGCCCTCTCTGGTCTCCAAGCAGGGAGTGCCTCAGCCCATTGCTCCAGACCCCAGTTCCAGGGGCACTTCTGCCAGAGCAACACTTCTCTCCTTTGCACGATTTCTGACACCTCTGCCAGACCGCTGCCACCACCACAGATCAAACAGCACATCCGTGGAGGAAAGTACCCCCCATCCCGGTTAGGCTGGGAAAGACCCCTGATGGGACACTGCTGCTGAAGGGCTGTTTATTCCCCTCATTTCCCAGTGCACTCAGCAGCACAGCTTCCAGCCCCCTTCTCCTGGAATGAACATGAGAGGTGCGCTCAGACCTGCATCCCACCGTGTTTCGCTGCATTTGCTCATGTCTCAAATTCAGGCACTTGGAAGCTGGGAGGGCTGAATCATCCCCCCTCCCTGTCTTGGCTGCCAAACCAAAGCCGAGGGATTTTGTCCATTTGTTTCTCCTACAAACTCCTGGTGATGTCTTTCCTCTGGCAGCCTGCTCCAGAGGGTGCGTTCATGGCAGGTTCACTGCTGGGAGCTGGTGTGAGGAGCCCGCGGTGCATCAGCAGTGGGGTTGGTGTCTAAGCTTCAGCTGCATGAAGGCGGTGAACGGAGCAGGAGGAGCGAGGCAGCTCAGCAGCCATGTGGGCTCGTCGTGGTTGCCTGTATGGAGGTGTCCAACTCCATCTTAGATGCAACAAGGTACTCCTCAGCCTTTGGCTGTCCTGTCTTTCCACTAGCCCTGTATCATATTTTCCAGCCCCAGGCACCTCGCAGCCAGCTTGCAGCACCTCAGACAGCAATATCCACCCATGTTCCGGCAACCGAACTCAGCGTGTCTGCTTTAGGTGGCCCTCACTGAAGCTGTGTGGCATGAAGGCAGCTCTCCTGTCAGCTGGAGGTTTGGCTGAAACACTCCCATTTTCTGCCAGATGCTCTAATTCTACACCAGCGCCCTCCCAATCCCAGAACAAGGCATGGGAAAACACCCTGTTGCTCTGGCTCCAGCGTGTCCTCACTTTGCAGTGATCCTCTGGCCTCACTGTGCCTCAGGTGAAGCCACGGGAGGAAGGTGGTGGCAGATGGGACAGTCGTCTTTTTGTTCGCACTCTGCAGCTTCTGAGCTGCCGAACTTTCTGGTTGTCATGCGAGGAACATCATCGTGCTCAACGGCTGGTGGGCGGCTGTCTGGAAGTGCAGTGGAAGTTGTTTGTGGAACATGTAATGAATTATGTATGTACGCGGTTCACCCAGAGATTGGCTGAGCTCGGCGTCTCGTGAAGCTGCAACCTCCTTCTTGTCTCATTTGGGTTTTTTTCAAACACAGGAGAGCACTTACCCCGCCAAATTGAGACACCAGGATTCATCCTTCCGTTCTCCACCCTCTCCATCAAATCGAGGTGACTGATTCAAGTCACAATATTTTAGAAATTATAATTGGCTCTGGGTGTCTTTTCAAGTTGCTTCATGATTTTCTAAGCTGGGAAAAGTAAAGATTTCAAACTAAACTGCAAGTACAAATTATAACCTGCCTTCTTTCAAGCCCTACTGGATTTCCACCACCATCCTCAACTGGTTTTTGATGGGACCATCGAGAGTCGTGGAAGGAAGCAGCGCACATTTCCTTTTACTGCCTGTTCTCAGTGCTACAGTCTGACATGTCAGAGCAGCCTTACAAGAAAGACAGCGATGGCAGAGAGACTCTTGAGGCTTGGGGCTCCCAGCTCCAGGCCAGCAGGGTTGAGGCATGTCTGTGCCCATCACCTAGGGTTTCTGAAGAGCACTTTGCTCCCCACAGCTCCGTTTGCAGGTGGTTTACAGAAAGAGGAAAGTCATTTTTTCCTCAAATCTAGAAATCAGACCGAATTTGCAGGGCTGGACTGGAACACCTGAGTCATCCTGCCCCTAAACATCACAATGCACTTTTGGGGCAAAATTCCACTTTATTTTGGAACACTCACCCCCCACCCTTAGACAATGTACCTGAACCCACCCTCTGCGCAAGGACCCCTGTGCCGCCCTGCCTTCCATCCCACGGCACAAATCCTTCCTCCCTCCTCCTCTGAACGGGGCTTCTAGGCGAGTGCTTGCTGCAGAAGTGTCGGCTCAGGATGAAGAGGTGGGGAGGGTGAGGAGGGTGAGCCTTCGCCAGGGAGGACGTGGGGATGCGATGTCAGCAAGGGTGGAGGGGAGAGAAGGGCAGTAGGAAGGAAGTGTTTGTACTTTCTCCTGCAAGTTTCTGTTTTGTTGACTGTGAAGACCCTGTCAATAAAAGACAAGAGAATAAGTTCTTTCCAGTAAATCAGCTACTGGTCCCCTGTAGCACAGGAGTCCAAGTTCGATTCGCACAGCTCTGCTGACCCTCAGCAAAGCACTTCCACCAAGAGACCCGGCGATGTCCAGGAGCACCAGACACGTAGCTGTACTCTTAACCCTTAAATCGGACTCTAGTCAGGAACGGAGGCACCAGGAAACCCCTGGGGTGTCTGCACAAACTCAGATTCATATTTCAAATGACTTTTCTGCTGAAAGGTGTTTAAGGGATGAAGCAAGCTTCGCTATCCAGGGCACAGGAATGATTTTGGCAGCCTTGGATGTGAGGAGCACTCACCCTGCCACCACGTCAGCTGCTTGCTGGGGAGAGGGCAGCTGGTAGGTGTCTGAGATGTGCGATGTCCCCCAAGAGAAATGAGTGAAGAGCGGGATAGTTACTCCTTCACTGCTGTTTCCTTCTTCCTGCTTATTTAGCTTGTCCTGGAGGCTTTGGTTTCTCACATCGTGTGCTATAATGATCACTTGGGGCTTTAATGTGCTCTGTGTAATTGTATTATTTCCAGAACAAGAGTCAGAGGTTGCCTTTGGTTTTGCTTTTAAAGTCTTTTAAGAAACAACTTTCTCTCTCACAAAAATGCTGGTCATTTTTTTCCTGTAAGAACGTTAACTAGGTTAGTTCCAGACTCATCCTTTGATGAGGTTTCATTCCGCTGTACGTGTCTGAGGAAAAGATACCAGCAGCCTTGAAAAGATCTCCACTAATATTTATTTTTTTACATTTTCAAAGGAGCAGAAAAATATGCTTGTATGACGTGTGAGGAATAAAATACTTTTGGGGCCATTAGTAACTAAGGAGGTTGTTAAGCAACACTTGATAGGACCAAAACTATATTTATATGATTTCAAGTTATAATCTGAGATAATTCTTTTTCAGGAGTCTTCAGAAAGCTGGTCAAGGAGTTCTCCAGTGTGCTGATACTACATGCTATTGAGTGAAAAATCCTTCTTACGGGGGAGCTTGCAGAACTTGATGGAGTGCTGTGCAGAGAAGACAACACAGAAATGTCGCTGGGTTTTTTCTTCCAGGCAAGCAGAGGTGTCACATCAGGACATCAACCTGTGCTGGACTGGTCGAGGTACGGGGAACTGGACGAAGATGTGTGCAGCTACTCCAAAAACTCTGCAGAGAGCAGGAGGAGCCCGGCTCTCAGAAACACAAGGTTACTCCCAGATTTGTACCCAAGTAACACCCAGGCCGGGTTAACTCCTGCTGGGCGAGCGCGGGGCTGGTGGGGAGCACAGCACAGCCGGGCGTGACTCAGCCTGAGTGGGAGAATGTGCTGAGTGAATGGCTTTGGGGGGTGACTCACGGCGCAGGAACGGGGGGTGGCTGCAGGGCAGCGAAGGAGTATGCCATCCCCAGCACTGGTGGATGATATAACTCAGGCACAACCTCACCTTCTTCACCCATTAATGAAAAGTAAAAGTGGGCCAGGCTTGAAATACCTGGAAAATGAAGCTTTCTGTGGGCAGGGCTGATTCCAGCGCTGATTTAGCTCATTGCGACTATTGCAGCTGTGGTTTTGGCTGCTCCCTAAGGTAGTTCCCTCCAGGTTTTTGGAAGCAGCATCTACGATGAGGGAGAAATTCCTGCAGCCTCTACCTAGGACAGCTGCCAGACAGCACCAACCCTCTGCTGTTTCAAGGAAAACGCTGCTCTTCTCCACGCATCGCTTCCCCAGCACTGCCGGCTGCACAATAGCGTCTCCCAGTCCTGAGGACTCGTAAAGCAGTTAAAGAAAGATGTGTGCCACTCGTGCAGTGAAAGCAAGATCATCAGATACATGCTAGAAACAGCATAAAACTTCACAAAGGAGCTAATATACCCCCTTCCGGAGTGCTGCACGGTTTAAATGAAATCTTGCCGACTAATTAAAATCCCTTCATCCATCTCATAAACATCCTGGAATCATTTTTCTCCATGACTGAATTATTTAAGAGTTCATTCTCTCAGGATTCAAAGGGATTGTTTTAGTGTTGCATTACTGCATGTTCAGGGTGGTAAAAACTCCTTGGCCTCTACGGAACTTGGTTTGTGTAATAAACCAATGAAGAGACGCTGGTGCTCTGCAGTCAGTCCACCTCCTTCAGCGAAACCTGCCACTGGCCTGGAAACCAGTAAGGTTTGGGGACATGTCTGCACTCAGAAGTATGTGAAAGAAAATCAGAGAAGGGGGCAACTCCAAGTTTCAGTCGGTTCCTCCATCCACTCGACTAAGCAGACCCAGAAATTGCATCTTGAGCACAACCGAGACCCCGATATGAGACTGGGAGTGAGGAACAGGGTGAGGTGAAGGCAGGAGCTGCTTAATTAGGCACTGCCACCACGGAGAAGAACCCTGGCATCAGGGGACTTGCAGGAGATAACTACACAGCCGCTGCTGAACTGCCCTCGTGGGCTCCCAGCTTGGTCTCTTCTGCATCTCCAGTTGAATTTCAACCACTTAGGAGGTGGCAGCTGAACACAGCAGGGCACTGAGGACTGTCAGGGCTGGCTGAAGCACCCAGCAAGCCTGTTTCAGAGGTCTGGAGTCCAACCACACCGGCTGGTTTGTGATAGTACCATGCAGCCTGCTCAGGGAATGCCCCCTCTCCCGGGCAGAGCTATCACGGAGGGCTCTTTGGCCTGCTGCAGCAGACCCATCCATGAGGAAAGAAACCGCTACACTTAATGGCTTAAGCCTTATCTTTACTTCTGGGTAATCTTATTGCTAGAGTGGTCTTTCAAAATCTGTTTCAAAATCCTCCCCTATTCCTTTTTGTGACCCTTTTGGTAGGTCTGGACCCACCAGCAGACACATGGAGGCTTCTCC
>NW_010401047.1:31665-35153 GCF_000710305.1 Buceros rhinoceros silvestris
CTTCCTTCGTGTGAAAGAGCAAAGCACTCCCCACCCTCTTAGCTTTTGGCCCATGAACGGTGTCTCCAGAGCACACATTTCCCGGGTCCGGAGAGTCGGTGCCAATGGCAGGGAACGATGCTTCCAAATGAGTTTAATAACGTGGAGAAGGGATTGAACGAGGCATTTCACAGGAGCACTCTCACTTTGCCTGTCTCACACTCACCCTGGATTGCTAATCATGGCACATCAACTGCAATTTAATTTCAATTACAATGTCTCTGATAAAGCTTATGGCTTTTTCCCCACCCCCCTTTGAGCACCCTGGTGCACTCCAGCTCTCACGCACAATGCAGCACAGAGCACTTTCGGAAAAGAGAAGAGCCAACATGTTTCTGTTGCATTAACAAAGCCTTTGTGCTGGATTTATCTCCCCTCCATGTATATATGGCACTTTGAGAAAGTAGGAACATTATTAACTGAATATTGCTCATAACATGAGGAGTTAATAGATTCCCACGGGAAGGAGATGCAATTCTGACTTCAGTCTGACACTGTGGAGGAATCAGAGGGAAGAACATTCCTTTATGTGACTGGCACTCAGCTTGGCAAGCTGCAGAGTGTGGTATTGATTTCAGTGGGACTGCAGGATCATGGCACAGGCTCTGGCTAGAACAAGTAACGGGTATTTATCCATTCTGCAAATGACAGCTGCAGCTCCCCGAAGCTGGAGAGCCGGGGGCAGAGAGCAGGCACCTGCAGAGCTCCGTGGCAGCCCGGAGCTGGGAGACAGGAGGGCGGCACGCAGTGAGCAAGGGCTGGTAAAGGGCAGAGAACCGAGGAGGACAACCCAGACTGGGAACTACCCTCAGACCTGGGGGCATTGGGGACAGCCTGGAAAAGACCCGAGGGGACGGCCATGGCCAACGGCACCAAGATGTCATTCTTCTCTTGGCTTTGGCATGTGCGGCTCAAAGCCTGCTTTTGGTTGGTCAGCCAAACTTCCAGATGACGGAACTCACTGTGCACCCCTCTCCTCCTCTATCCAAGGCCTGACACATGCACACACATATAGGTGTGAATTTTACAATTAATTCCTCGGGTTAGCTCTGTGAGGCTTTGACTCCAGCACTTGCACTCCCCCCCATTATTTTTTTTCCCCCTCAGTTCTGCAGCTGCTCCTGTCTGCTCTAGGAATCCAGCTTGCTTTGGAAAAGAGCACACAATGTGGAGAAGACAAAAGCAGCAATTAGCCACACGACCCTGCCCACGGTCATCAGACCATGGGAGAGCAAAGCCTCCCCACAAAGAGCAAATTATGGCTGGTGCCTTCAGGGGGGTAAAGAGACTCAGGCAGCTTCAGAGGAATGCCACATCCAGCGTTGTTTTCATTTCAGCTCCTTTTCAATTTATTGTAATTTGATTTGGAAGATGCTGTTTACAGTAATAAATGGGAAGCCCTAAGCTTGCAGTCAGCGCAAGGGAAGTGGTAAGAACCAAGTCTCCAGGGCTGGAGGCAGGCTCAGATAGCTCAGGGCTGAGTGCTTATGTGCTCCCTGAACCCAGCAGGTCCAACAGGCAGATCACCACCAAGAACAGCCTCCCCCCTTCTCCACTGCATCCCAGTGCAGAAGGATGGGCTTTTGAGGAGGTTACTGGCTAGTTTACTGCATGCCAGCAGAGCACTAGAGCCCTGAGAGTCACTGAAAACACCCTAAAGTCTCCAGAGATGACAGCTAGGAGGACAACCTTATCACTTGTCTCTCTTCCCTCCTGTCAAAGAGAGAGATTTGCATTTCTCTTGCAAGGGATTGAAGGGAAGAGAGCGATGGCAGCACATGGCTTTCCCTCCCACTCCTCCCTCTGTCTCTTTTTCAGTCTTGCTTGTTCATTAGCTCTCTATTCCCTCTCCCCAGCACACCCTTTTCCTTCATCCTTCCCCCAACACACGTGCTCCCAGCTTTCCAGACGTGACCCTAACTGGCTGCAGCCCTTTGGCACTTTTCCCTGAAATAAGAATTTTATTTCATATGCATTTCATATGCAAGTACTTCATGCTTTTCAAATTGCAACAGAGCCACGAATCTGCCTCCACCTGCAAGAGCTTTTCAGAAATAGCCTAATTAGAGCTACAGGATGAGGCTCACCGGAGCTCCGTACCTGCAGCAAGTGAAAACAGAAGTTGTCAGGAAACAATGAGATTAAATCTGCGCAAAGTGTGAACAACAAATGACCAGATTGCTGCGAAAAAGAGAAGGTTAAAGAGACAAATTGCTTCTAAATACCATTTTTACAGAGTTTGAAGATGAGCTGTAGTGAGGAAGAGGAAGAGGGATAAAAGGGAAATCAAGAGTGGGAGGAGAAGTGCTGACCCTTTGGCTGGAGAAGAGCCCCTGGCTGTCTCCAGGCAGTTGCAGGCAGGGTGGCTCTTTCACCGGGGGCTTTGGGTTCACGCTCTTTGCACAGGACCCCAGGGGCACAATGTGCGGAGCTGGTGAACCCAAACCCACCTGTGCCTGAGCTGAGGAGGGGACGATGTGGGTGTCCCCAGACATGATCCTTGGTGCAGAGATGAGAGCTCTCCTAGGGACATCCTTTGGCCTGTCTCAGCATCCAGCCATAGGACAAGATGAAACATGACCCCGAAGTCACCCAGACATCCCTTCCAGCTTCAGTTACTCTGCGATTCCCCTGAACTTCCTGTATTTAGCCAAATTCTTAGAGCAGTGACTTGCTTATTCAGCAGCTGAGTGTTTTACCAGCTCACCCTTGTCTAGAAGTGAGTGGACTGGCCAAGGACCTGAGTAGGAATAAATCCTGACCCGTGGGTTTGTGGAGGTCTGCTGTGAATGAAACCAAAGGCTTCCACTCCCCCTGTAATGAGAGCTGGGTTATGAACCTGCTCCCTTGGCTCCCACAAGTCCCCTTTTTTCACAAAGAGCACCTTAATAATGCACTGATGCTTGAAGGGTCCTTGGGTGGTGGTGTCAGTGGGGTGCAGTGCTCTCTCCGCACGCATGACGAATTGGTTCGCTGTGTCCCCGAGCTGACCCACACACGCTTTCCAAGGAGCTAAAGGGGAGCACTGGAAAGAAAGCATGCGGGAACAGACTGGCCACGTGTATGTGGATGTCTGAAATTGCTTGGCTGGACACGCTGCCCACAGCAAGGTGTGGGGAAGCCTCAGTGACAGCACTGGCTTAGCCTGCTCCTGGGACCGTCTCCTGTCCTCCGGCATGCCGTGCTTTTGTCAAGTCAATTAGGTGCAGAAATGCTCCACTTTCTAATCCAGCAAAGGTCCCCCCAGGCAGCTCCCCGAGGAGCAGAGCGGTTGTCACAGCTGGTCCCAGCTGCAGACAGGCAGGGCTCTCCCCGGCAGATCTGCCTCCTCCAGGCGCTCCCGCTGGACCCGCTCTCTGCCCGTCTGGCACCACTCAGGCTTTTCCATCTGATCCTTCAGATTTGCTCTTTGCCTCCGGCAATTCCCTCTGCAGCGGCTGGCGTGGTGT
>NW_010401047.1:35320-41674 GCF_000710305.1 Buceros rhinoceros silvestris
GGTTCACAAGGCAGCCGCAGCTGCCTGGAGAAGTCCCTCCATCCCGGTCCCTCTTGGGGGACAGCCCTGTGCGGTGAAGCTCAGCCCAGCACTGTCCCATCACCATCGCGGGGACAGTCGGTGTCCAGTGGTGGATGCTGGTCTGTAGTGAGAACAACTCAATGTCCACCACGTGCAGGGGAAAGGTGGGGTCCAGTCCCTGGAAATGCCAGCTGTGACTTTAGGTGCAGCTTTGGGCACCTGTCCTGTCCTCACCTCCTCCACACTGCTGCGGGTGCAGAAGGGAGCAAACAGCCTTGTCCATCTCTGCTTTCAAGAGGTGGGTTGGGCTCTGACTTGCAGATAATCTCTGCCTTGAGTAAAGCTTCATTCTGTCATTCCTTGGGCCCTCCGAGTCATTCGCCATGTCTGAATTTCATCTGAATCAGCCAGTTGAGGTGGGTGAAGGATGTCCTCTCCTTGGCCTGTTGGCTCCAATGACCTGCTGGTGTGAGGCATCTTCCTGGTGGACACACCGTGTCCTTCAAACCCTCACAAAGACAAACAGCAGACCTCTGCCAACCACAGCGGAACAAAAGCCTGCTTTTTTCCAACTCACGTACCGCACTGTGCGATGGGAGAGCCCTTTTCTCCTGCTGGTACCAACTCTTACATCTCCAGGGAAAAGTTGTTACTGAAACAGTGGAGCTGGGTGAATAACTTCTGACATCCTGACACACATACAGACAGGGTGAGAGAGACGGGTCTAATCACTTTTTTAGGACCAGCTTTTTTGCTGGTAGGATCTGACGAAGATTTATTGGGTTCCAGGTTATACTGAACTGCCTGGTGATGTGCTGTAGCTCACCAGCATCCCTTAGACCAGGGTTGGATCCTACCTGGCTGGTTTTCTTCACTTCCAATATTCAAGAAGCATCAAACCCACCACCCACAACGCCCTCAGCCACCCATCTGAGAGCAAATGATGTTCCAAAGTATCTCCAGCCATGGGTCAGTGCCAGTGACCCTGGCTGTCATTTTTCCCCTCTCGGAGGTGTCTCGGTGTCACGGCTGAGCACAGGGAACCTCTCTCTAGCTCTCACTCCTGCTCTCTCTGTGCTGCTGCTTTTAAGTGGAGACCTAATGCATTGCAGCAGGGAGCTTGTTACAACATATTTGCAGAGAATCGCTGGATAATTCCCTTCCATCAGCTCAACTACATCTCGTTTTCTAGGAATATCATAGGAAATTTTTGTATGTGTTATGCAGGGCTCAGCAGATAGCTCTGACTTGCTCTGCAGAGCTTTCACACAGCCTGGCTGATCCTTCACTTGGTGCTTTTGATGCATTTGATGCATTCCTTGAGCTGACATTTTCCCCCTCTATCTGATGACTTTTCTTCCCCCTTCTAGCTTGCCTTGCTGAGGACTTGATTCATCTGGCCTAACAGAGATGTCTTGTTTGGGTGGGAAGAAGGGAGCTTAAGGTGAGCAGCCCCAGCAGGGAGACCTCCATGGGGACAGAGGACGACCTTCCCCCACCAAGCAATACAGAAATTAAAACAAAATTCACTGAAAGAACAAAGGTGAAAGATGTGGGTTTGCTTTACAAAATATTTCAGTGCCCTAAAGATCCTCTCCCAAGCTCCACACCGGGATGCCCTTGGGCTTTTTCTCCGGTGAACCTATCGTGATCGCCGTTGCCCACTGAACGGGGTTCCCCAGCCCCTGAATCGCTTGGTATTAAATAATCCCAGGACCATTCCAGGGCTGGTTAAATGGCAGGCAGACATCCATAGATCAGCTTGTCTCCTCCTTCCAGCACGGTGATTACATGGAAGATGTATCGGCTGGGTAATATTCACAGAGCAGCCATTAAGCTGACTGGGGGCTGATCCAGGTCCGTTGACTGGAATAACGAGGTTAATCACACAAACTCGTTTCACGACTATTACTTTTGCGGCTCAGGCTCCCCATGCACCTTCATCACAGCAGCAGAAGCCCAGTAGAGAAGCCACCAGGCATGGCATGGAGGAGAGCCAGGCTCCGGGCTTGTCCAGCTGTTGAGAAACAGGAGATGATTTCAGCTTCCAGACACCGGATTCAGGGATGGAAATCTGGTTGAGCCACTGCCACAGCCTCAGCATCCCACAGCCAAACCCTGGTCTGCATCAGCAGGGCTTCCTTTCCTGACCCCGATCGGAGCTGCAGCCTGTAAATCTCGTGTCAAAGTAAAACCTAAGGCACAGTCAAGCTCTTCCAGAGATTCACATGAAATAAAAGTAGCTTGAAGGAACAAGAGCAACTGAGGATCTGACAGGATTAGAGGGAAGAAAGGCTGATCTCAAACATGATCCACAGGCTCCAAGTCCCCTCCAAACTAAGCTGAGTGCTTCTAGTCCGAGGCTAACTGTGTGCTAAATGATGAGAACAGTGAGAACTGGGGGAAAAAAAACTGTTGAAGACTGAGAGAAAAACCACAGCTCAGCAAGATCTCTCTGGTCCAGGCAACACTCAACCCCGGGTAGAGTTTGACAATATTAGCATTTTTTCTGGGCACAAAGGGCCCTGCCGCAGGTCAGACCAGAGCTTCTTGGGTTGTGGCGGTGGACCTCTGCTCTGAGAACAAACCTGCACTCCCTGTGGCTGTCACCACTTGGCCTCTGCAAACCCTTGAGCTTGTAAGAGCTGACAAAGGTCCTGGATTGCCTCAGGTTAGAGAGGATTGTACCAGCGACGCTATCTCATTGCAGCAGGAACGTAATGGCTGTGCACACCAGTTAGAGTACAGTAGTACATGCACATTAGTATGGGAAAAAAAGGTGCATTTTTCTTCCCTTGCTAAAAAAGTATGTGTACAGAGACCGGAGCCGAGTCTCAGCAGCCAAGAGGCTGTTTACACGTCTGCCTCTCTGTGCTCCTTCATCCCCTGAATGTGGCAGGACATCCCCATCACAGCAGCTTGTGCTATTCCTGCCAGCCATGGTAAAACCCAAGCCCAGATGAAACCTGCTCAGCAGCAGGTATAGCCTGAAATACAGAAAATCCCTCGAAAGACTCACGGACCAGCAACAAGCTCTTGTCAGCCAGCCGAGCACCAGTGTGAAAACCAGGGCTTGCTTCTGGTCCCTCTATTTTGGTCCTTCTGGGATGTATTTTGCAAAGAAGGCACTGGAGCAAGGTCTTGCATGTGTCCCCTGGTGGCACCTACTGCCTGTTCAGGAACTGTCCCTGTGCTGTCCCCAGCAGCCCTGGGACACATCCCCACACCCAGCAGCAGCACGGTGCCTCCTGAAACCCCTCGGCCAGGCACAAATGGCATTTCCTCGGGGTTACCCAATTTCCTGAACTCAGCACGACTCTTCCCTTTGGGCTTGAATCTTGTGTTTGCGGTAAGGGACCCTGTGAAGTTCCTGCACACACATGGCATTGACATCCTGCTCTGAAATTTGCCCTGTTAGAAGGTTGACACACTCTGCTTTGCCTCTGTAACATCCGTCACAAGCTGGGCTTGCAGCTTCATTTGCAACGTGGGAAATAGAAGCACAGAGGAGCCCCTGGTTTGCCCAAGCAGATTGTCACAGGACTGAAAAACACTGGAAAAGGGTCTGATCTCCCAAACTGCTGCTATTCTTCAGCAGATGCTGGCAGAGGAATTTGCACCATGTGATGCTGGTTCAGGCCCCTCTCGTGATGGAGGGGTTGGCCTTTAGGACACCAGTTTGGTTTAGCCCAGTTGGCAAAAGGCTCCCATCGGGCTGCAGTGTGCCTTGTCAGTCTGCTGCTGTCGCTGCGTCCCTCCTCAGCACCCTTTGCAGCTTCATCAGTTCTCCTCCTCCATTTCCCCAAGCTCCCTGTGAGCCTCCTTGGAGCCAGACCCCATCAGCCAGCACCTCCTGGGGACCTCTGCACACTCCCAGCCAGGCTACTGGCAGCTGCCCCGGTTTGCTCTGCCCAAATTGGGAAACCCCAGCTCTGGAAGGCAGGAGGTGAGGAAGATGCTTCCTGCAAGGAAGCATCTGATGGATTAAACACACAAAGTCAGACTGCAGGACCCTAGAAATAATCCTGGTATTTGTCCTCTCTGCCACTGGAGGAGGTCAAAGGGATGGAGGTGCCTCAGAGAAGCTCTCTGACTTACATCGCTTCACTGGAGAGCAGGACGTGGACTCGAACGTGCTGCCCATAGAGCACACGTGTGAATTTGCTCGGGAGGCAGTTCACTGCCCTGGGAAGGGACGGGGTACAGCAGGCTCCAGCGCTGGCTCAGCACATTGGTAGCATGGCATAAATCACCGCTGCTCTCCCTTGCCCGTGCTGCTCTGTCTGCTGAGAGCGCAGGACGCGTGTTCCCTCTGGGTGCACCACGTGCGGTAATAAATGTCCTATCTCTGCCCGGAGGCAGTGACGGATTGGCGATGCGTTTAGTTCTGACCTCCTTGCACGGGACACCGCTCAGGAGCTGGGGATTCAACCACAGCGGAAGCCATTCGGACACAGCTTGGCCAAGGACAAGGACACATCCCTCCTCTTTCAAAAAATTTTACCTAGCTAAAGCATTTCTTGGATCCTTGTCACTGGGCGTCTAAGGACAAGACGACCTTAGAGCATCCCTGTGAGGCAGGACCAGGCTCCTGCCCTCTTGCAGAGCCTTGGCTGTAAATGCCCAGCAGCTCAGAGTGCTCATCGAAAGCCCCAGCAGCCCAGAGTGCATGATCCCTGCACTCGTGGCCTCATGGTCCATAGGAGCACAATGACCCTGTGGAGGACACCCTGACCTGAGCTGCTTGTACTCCGGGAGGAAAAGAGACCTCTTGGCAAACCCACCACTTACTGAATTACTGAACCTGCACAAGCCAGGCTTAAGGAGAAAGGGCAGGAGATGCTAAGAGAGCCGGTATGCTTTTGAGCTAGGATTAGCTGTCAGAAAGATTAACCAGCACTGGAAGTCCCAGGAATGGAGGAGAACCACAGATGTTGTCACTGGAGCCCCGGGTGAGCTGCCCGAGCAGCCGCTGCACTCAGGGTCTGACCTGCCTCCCCCCGCCCGCTCCTCTGCCTCCTGCTCCACGGCTAGTTCTAGTTAAGGGTCTTTTATGGGCTGCCCAGCCTCCAGCGTGCCCCAGGCACTCTGTAAGAACAGAGTCTCCTCCCCGAAGGGAAACTTCGCAAAGTTTTGAGGGCAGCAGTACAGTCAGCTTCCTGCAAAGCAGCCATAGCTCCAGTGATCTGCCCTTGGAAGTGCCCAGAAAAAATATCTCCTGGACCAGAACTTCTCAAAGTGCGTTGCTGTGCCTCTCTCAACTTATTTGGTACCTTCTGCTTCAGGGGAGTCTCTCACCTGATGCTGAATGAACCACCCCCACTGACTGGAAGGCCCCGGCTATTAAGAACTTAAATTTCCAGGTGGTTTATTAAAAAAATAAAATCCACTTTGGGTTCTTTTGGGTGCCTTTGGGTCACGTTTTCTAGCCGTCACGTCCTGATTTTCCTGTTTGAACGGCAGGTGACCGTTCCTGCAGATTCAGCATCTCGAGCCTGAGCACAGACCAGTATTTCGGGATCGCAGCACACCTGAGCAGCACAAACAGAGCTGGTTCCTTCCCGTAGGGCAGTAATTCACGGACGTGGCGATGACTTTCTCAGCAGCAACAAAGCTTCCAAAGTGCAGAGTGCTTCAAAGGCAGCCGCTCGCTCAGCCTTAACCAGGCAAACCTGGCGTCGTGCCTCTCGCTGAGCACACTTTCCAGCTGGAGGTGGCTTTGAGCAGGCCAGTGCACTGAAGTGCCAAGCTGGAGCCAAACCTTGCAAAATTAGTTAATTTTGATGCTCCTGCTCAAATTAATGGGACTGTGGAGGCTTTAGCTGTGTTGAGTCATCCTGTGTAGCAACAAAACCCCAGGTAGAAGACAACCCACGAGACCCTGTCCCTGCCTGCGAGTGGGTGTGATTGCCTTCCTGTAAAGCTCATGAGCTGGCATGATGGACTGTGCCTGGCCGAGCCGGGTGCGGGTTTCGGCTGCTCGCAGGTACGAGCGCTGCCAACGCACCTTCTGCTGGCACACGAACAAAGAGGCAGCTCCAGCCGCTGCCCGTTTCCTTCATGTGCTTAAGCCGTAAACCTGCAGTTATGCGTGTGGCTGGTTCTGAGCTGCTTCTCTGGAAAACTGGCCGAACACAAGCAGCACGACTGGCTGCAGAACTGAATTAGATGCTGAGGCTGCTGGCTGCAGGTGCTGGTCCTGCTGTGGGGTCCCAGCACCCTGGAGACTCTCCTCTGTGCTGCAGGCAGGAAAAAGCAGAGGAGATGGGTGGGGAGAGGGGAACGAGCTTCAGCATCTGTCAGTGCATCCATGAGGGCGCCGCTGCTGGATTC
>NW_010401047.1:41752-47547 GCF_000710305.1 Buceros rhinoceros silvestris
CCTGCTGAATTGCAGGGCTGAGGTGTTCAGGGATGGTTCCTGTCTTGTGGTTCAGCACACCCAGTGCCAAGCAGCTGGGGTATGGCAAGGGAGGACCGGTGCACCTCTGAACCACGACATGGACTGGTGACCTCATGCAGTCTGGAGCTGACTGTGGTGAACTGGGAGAGTAGGGATTTCTGCAGCCCAGCATCAGCACAGATGGAGCCTGACCCAGGCTGTGTTTTCACCAGGGAGCATCGATCCTGCCAGCGGGCATTGCCTGGTAGCCTGGGGTCAAAAACTGCCCATGCAGAAGCCTGGATGTGAAAGATGCCTCTAGCTTCATACCTGGCTCCGTCCCACATAGTCCAGGACACACACAGGGGAGGTGAAGACATCAGGCTGCAAGGAAGAGAGATCTTCCACGGGTGGGATATGTGCTTTGCTGAGAGGTGGAAAAGGGGAAAAAGCAAAGGTCTGTTTCCTCTCCTCTCCTCTCCTCTCCTCTCCTCTGATATTAGCTGCTCTGCAGAAGCAATTTCTGCAGCTGCCACAGCAATGCTCCATGTGCGTGGAGGGAGACGCCATGCGCGACTTGCCCATTCACGCACGATGCCCACCACTCAGACGTTCAGGAACACCTGCTGAAGGGGGAAATACATCCCTGTCCAAAGCAGATCCCTTTCTGCAGATTTTCTCTTTGCCGCTGTAATAAACTGCAGTCCTTTGGTTGACTCTTAGCAGTTAATTATTCCTGATGAAGAAAAATTCCTGGCTGAGCAAGGATGGAGTAAAACGTGTGAGAAATACAGTTAGCAAACTGCCAAGGGCCTTAAGCTCTATGGACTGAAGCATTATAGGTATTTTAATAATCTCTGTGCTCGGGGACTGAGGGACTTTACAGACCAAGAGAGCCAACCAAAACACGTAACAAGCAAATGACTGGCCTTTTTCCTCAGTTGAAGCAGTGAGGACACACAGGATCATAGTTAACATGTGCCTGGAGAAAAACATCTGATAGAAAGAGGATTTTTAATATGTGGCCAAATTATTTTATCACTGCAACTAGCAGGCAATCCAGCTTTCCCATGCCTTCCCACAATAACCACCCTGTACACAGGGCACAGCCAGAGAAACAGCAAAAGTGGAAAGTTTCTGGACTCATCGAATATCAGGAGGTTGTCCGTGAGATTATTGTAATGAAAAGATGTGCCAACATCCCCAAACACGCAAAGAAAACGGGCTGAGAGGATACAAAACTGGACAATGCTTTGCCAGACATTTTTGGCTGCACGTACAAATAATTTTGTACGAGCACCATCCACAGTAGCCACAAGTGTTTTCCAAGGGTCCTGTTCTCAGGCTTAGAAAGACGGAGGAGCATGGCTTTGGAGGACATAGCCGGGCAAAACACCTCCAGCAACGGCTGAGCCCATTTCCAGATTGTGTTACTCTGAAAGCAGATGGAGACAAGTCCTTGTATCAGCCTTGAGCTTTGAAGGGAGACATCTCCTATCAAAGCCCCTTCCCTGCAAATCTGCCAGTCGCCACCACGCCAAACAGCGCGGTTGCTAGAGTAACAGCCGGCACCATCTCCGACACATCCACCGTCTGGCTTCCTCCCATCTCCCAGCGCAATGGCCCAAGCTGGCTGCTGTCTTGGCATGAACCTACCCTCTAATTAAGACATAAGAGAAGGAAGGGGAAACCTTTAAAGAAATCCCACCAACAGCCCTTTCGGGAAAGCTCAAGATCCGCTCAATCAATTACCGGATCCAAGTTCTCTTTATTCCTTTCCCAGCATGGTCTTGCTCAGCCTCCCAAGCCCATCTGCCCCAAGGGCACCAGGTCACTTTGTCTCTGCCCTTTGTGCCACCACAGAGATGCCTTTTATAGAATTTTACATTATGTTTGGATTTGTATTTTATTTTTATTTTGCTGCTTTTTGCTCTCTGCATCGTGAACCTGGGCATTGTTCCTTTGGGGTTCTATTTGATTGGCTTTTGGAGATGAGGAGATCAACAGTTCATCAAATGTACAGGGAAAAACTAACCAGATTTGAAAGACATCCCAAATCTCTCCTGCCTTGACTGGCATTTACAGACCCGACGAGTGGGGAGATATTTTTGCCACAAGTCATTTCGGAGGATGTCACAATCCTTGCCACGATCTCTGCAGGACACCTCCACGACATATCCGTGCCCATGATGTTGGGTGGGCATGCCCAAAGGAAGGGTGAATCAGTTGCAATACGTGCAGCACTGTGGCTGTGGCCAAGCCGATCCCCAGATGCACGTCCCTGTGTCAGCAGAGCTGCACCAGCCACCACCCCTGCAATGGCACCGTGCAGAGCCAGACAACTCCGCTGCCTCTGGGCAACAGCATCATGCACAGCATCAACAGCACTTGGGAGGGAGGATGGATCCCCGTGCTGCTACTGCAGACACAGCCACAAACAAGACGGCTCGATGCCGACAGGGTCATGCATCTCTCTGTCCCACGGTGCTTGAAGGCAGAGCACTTTCAGCTGGTGGATTGATGGGTAAAACCCAGAGTAAAACCGTGGACTTTTTCCCAACCACAGTGTGTTGGCTGCTGATTGGCAAATTTCAATTGACTTTGCTAAAAGCTCTTTGATTGAGAAAAATAATAATTATGACTATTATTATGATTAGTTTAACATTCTGCCTTGAGGTTTAATTAGCTGTGAAAGAAAAGCTTTTGTGTTTCTCTTCTATTCAAAGTTGACGCTTCCTCCCCAAAGAAATCTGAGAAATGTGCTGGGCTATTTTAAGAAACTCAGAAATCAAACAAGACATTCTGTTAGACCCCAGATCCTTGTGGGTTCCCCAGCCTCCTTGAGTTTCCTTCTTTTGACCTGCAGTCTCGGTGTTTCTGTTAACGTGGTATCTCCCATTGATGACGCAATCCGGGGAGGGGAAGAGAAGGGGTAGAAGGGAATTACCCGCAGACTGAAGGTATCGGTTGTTTTCTGCATGGAGCAAAGACTCAGAGCAAAACCCAGCCCAAGCCGTGTTTTGGTTTTGGTTTCCTTCTCCCAGGAGAACACTGGTTTCTCTCCCTGCACGGACAACTTCTGCATCTCCAGCAGTGTTTGATGGGATGCACAGGGGTCTGAAGCGTCCGGAGGCCACCAAAGCCTTTCACAAGGTCTTCAGGACCAAGAAACTTTTCTGCCAGCACAGCTCTGCAGTAATAACGGTTAAAGGAGGTGGTTGATTGAGTAACAGCTTCCCTCCCTGCAATGTATTCAGCCGGTCTGTGGTTTAAACTTCCCTGCTCTTCCTTTCAGAGCAGCCGCAAGTCTTGCAGGGACAAAGCAGGCTGTAGAGAGCAGGCAAATGCAGCAGGGCACCCAAATCTGGGGCACGATTGTGTGATGTGGTGACCTGGAACGAGGGAAACCTGCTCACAGCAACCACTTCTTTGGTCAGGCAGGATTTGAGAGCGGGTTCTTCCCCTCTCCGAAGGTCTAGAGTAGGGAAAAGGGTCAGATATAGGACAGAAAGCCTGAAAGTGGATTTTAAAACCAGGGCAAAAAGCAAGTCTCTTGGGAGAAACTTGATGCGCTGTGTTGGATTTTGTCTCAGTCTGCAGCTGCTGACACGGCTCCCCGTGCTGGGTCCTTCCTCCACCGAGCACTGCACTGGAAAGCATCCTCAGCTTCACACCACTTAGGCGGGAAACAGTTCCAACACACCAATAGGGAAACTGAGGCACATTGCTGATCTCAGCTGTGTTTTCAGCTGTGAAGCCAAACTCCACTCTTCCACCAACCTGTTCTATATGTCTGTGACACCAAGGATTATTTTTTTCTGCAAGTTTCCCATTGGGAAGCAAAGCCCTGTGGCCCACACTGCTACCGATGCCCCACGTGGGGAGCAGGGACATGTGCCACGTTCCCCCAGTGCGGGGACCGGCCCCAGTCCTGTCCCCGTTGCACAGGACAGACACGGGGAGTTGCGTGTTCTTCTCTAGCAAGGGGAGGGATGGCTGCAGGACACAACACAGGAGCACTGCGATGGTGTCAGTCACACCACCAGCCCCATAGCTGTCGTGGGGCTGCTCAGAAACGGGAGTGTCAAACCGTACACAGTCACATGAAATAATAATAACAACGTCGCTCTTCTCCCGCTGCCTGGAGGTCTGGTATTTCTCTTCATTTTCCCCATCCCTAATAACTGTCTCCTACGTTTGTCTCTGCGCCGCACTGAGGAGCTTGAGATTAACCATGACGAATGGACTGATTCCCATGTCTCAGGGACTGTTTTATTTTTCCTTTGCCACATCTGACAAGTTGCATTTTACTATAAATCCCCTCAATTAGGCCTTTCCAATAGCACTGCAGCCGCTTTCCTCATACACGGGGAAGGAATTATCTTCACGTCCCTGGAAACCAATTCCTTGACTAAAAATAGTTTATATTCCCTTTTGCTTTCCTTCCGCCACCCCACACTCTGGGCACTTGAGAAGAGCGTGGCCATTGCACGTGTCCCTCTTGGTGGCCATGGCCAAGCCCCAGGGACTCGGCGTGGAAATGGAAATGGGGTCCCAGTGCTCCCAGCTGCAAGGGGCCTTCTCTACCCAAGGGGTAACAAAGCCCTGAGCTGCCCCCCAAGACCAAAGCGTGGAGCTGTGCCCTAGACCCGTGGTGGGTGAACCCGGTGAACGGGCTGAATCCAGGCTGCTCGAGGGTGCAGGAGCTTTCTCAAGCCTCTTTTAGAAAATTTTGCATTTTCAGTCAGGCTTATTGAAGTGAAAGGTGACACAGAGGTGGCTCTGGAGTGTGTCTCATCCCATCACTTGTCAGGGTAGGGATGCTAGGAGAGCTAAGAAACAAAGAGTTTCTTGGATTTACCAGAGCTTTACATGTTTTCAGACTTCTTTGACAAAGCAATGACACAGTTGATTAAATCCAGCTAATACCGGAAGATTTACATCAGTGTTCTTTATTCCCTTTAATTACTGGGCCAGGAGCGTTTACCCTTTGCGGTCTGGGATGGGTCACAGGTTGCGCCCACATGCTGGGATGCAGCCCTGGCTGCCTGCTTGTGCCTTGGTCCAGCAGATGCAGGAAGGACCTTGATCACCTCTTGCCTTCTCCCATTCCTCTCAGGCAGAAAAGCAGCTCAGTGAAGATGGATGGAGGCTGCGGCTGCGAATCCATCAAGGGACACTGCCCTCCTATCGATCCGTCTGAAATACACCGTGGCCTGCAGCTGTGCCTGGAGGCAGAGGCTGTGGTTCGAATGAAGAGGGGAGCGTGGTCCATCACCTGTGAGAGGCTGTCAGTGGGTGCACCAGCATCAGGTAGGGGAAGCATCTTGATCCCCCCAGGATGGGGACCCCAATGGCCATGGCTTCTGTTGTCCCCTTCCCAGCAGCACACCTTGGCTCTCCTTATTTCCTCAAGGAAAGGACAAACCATAACCTGCTGCCTGGCTTTCTGCCACCAGGTCCCCATGGCAGGTGGAACTTTGCTCACTCCTCATGGAGGGCACAGTAGCCCCAGCTGGGACATCCGCCCCACCAAGCCCCAGGCAGATGCAGAAGGGATGCTCTGAAACTGCTCTGCCGTGAGGGAGCAGGTTTCACCCAGCCAGGGATTCATCCAGCTCAGAGGTGGACCCAAACCTGGCCATGGCATCCCCAAAAGACAGGGGGTGTGGGGGACCTGTCCCCAGGAATCCAGGGTGGAGACTTCCAGGGGCAGCAGGAGGTGAGACATAGAGAGGCACAACAGAGACCCTGTAAGTTCTGAGGGTTCGGCTGGGGGGGGAATGTCACCAGCC
>NW_010401047.1:47716-48025 GCF_000710305.1 Buceros rhinoceros silvestris
TCCCTGCACCACCCTCTGCTGCTCCCCCCCCTCCCCAGGACACACGATCCCCAAAACAGCGCTTCCCTCTGCTCCTGCCCCATTGCCTCTGCCCTTTCCACCTCCACCCCACAAGAAAAGCCACCCTCCCAGCAGCATCCCTGCTGTGACTCAGTTTCCCCCGTGTTACGATCAAGTGTCCCCAGCACATTCTCACTGCATGGAAGGACCTGCATCGAGCTGCCCCACGTCCCCTCCTATTCTCAGGAACGTTCCCCTCCCCAGGAAAGCCTGCAGCCCCTTCCACCCCATCCTTGCGGGGAGGGGAGA
>NW_010401048.1:0-575 GCF_000710305.1 Buceros rhinoceros silvestris
GATGAAAAGGAGCCACAAGATTCGGGGCTGGCCCCTTTGACAACACGGGGAGGAAGAAGACGAGATCACAATTTAAGGAACTGCAACAGATCAAAGGGAGTTCAGCAGCACAGAGTGCATGGGATGTGTGACAGTCGTGTCCTTGGCCAGGACGCCGGCTTATCGTCTGCTTGGCTGATGGCGTGACTGGTTGATACAAACCCTGGACGCAGGGTACCGTGAGAATGCTCCTGTTTGGCTGCGTATTCCGGGCTCCTTCTCTGTAGCTATAAAAGATACTTCTAGAAAATAAAGCCTGCTCAGCTGCCTCAAGCTGAGTCGTCTTTCTGTTCAGCCCGTCACAAATGGCGCCTGAGCAGGGACCAAAGCAACTGAAAGCACTTCCAGGTTGTCTGGCCTGCTTTTGATGCTCGAAGTTAGCGGCTCTTTCTCTCCTGTCCTTGATAGACTTTGGCGTTCAGGACTTCCTTTTTTCCCTCGTAATATGTCACCCGTAAGCCACACGCAGGTGAATGGCGCAAGTCGAGCTAACCTGATAAATAACCGATCGGATTCCGCGGTGATTTGCACTGCGC
>NW_010401048.1:701-939 GCF_000710305.1 Buceros rhinoceros silvestris
ATCGGATTCCGCTGTGATTTGCACTGCGCACCCCTGTGTGTTTTTACTAACCAAGCGTTCTCCCGGTATCGAATCAGGTAATCGATCCTTTTGGAGGAACAGACACGATCACGGACACGGACACGCCAGCCTCCCCAGGACGGGCCCCGCAGCACGGCGCGGGGAAGGGGACCCCTCCGCTTCCCCACGGAACGGAACGGCCCGTCCAGCGCCTCAGCCCCCCGCAGCTGCAGGCCCC
>NW_010401049.1:0-280 GCF_000710305.1 Buceros rhinoceros silvestris
CGGTACCCTCTGTTTGTTGGATGCGTTTAAGCCATTCGGTAGGCGTGAAAAGAGGTTTTTGTTCCTTTTTGGTAAGTTCCTTTTCCCCCAGGTTGCTTTAGTAGCTATGTTTCTATTTAATTTTATCACTATTTTCTGTTCGGAGGTAGAAGGTACGAGATGATGGAGGCGCTGGTCCTACCTGTCAGGGCAGCGCGGCCCCGCCGGGGCTGGCCGCTGGGTAGCACAGCCTGCCTGTGCTGCGGGCCACCCGCCCCGCTCCCGGGCACGACCTCCACCC
>NW_010401049.1:416-3424 GCF_000710305.1 Buceros rhinoceros silvestris
CCCCGCTCCCGGGCACGACCTCCACCGGGGCACTGTCATAAGTACATGTTGCCATCCCTCTAGGTGAGGAAGATGGATCACCCTGTTCAAAAAGCAGAGTATGTTTTGGTTTGAATAACAGAGCAAACCAAAGCTTGGTTCCCTTTTAGATGTGCATTTGCAGATGTTGGGCAGTAGTTTGGTATCAGCAGATCACCCCCGTTGCTAACAAAATTTTTCCTGAGGCTGATGGATTGTAACATGATTGTCACCTTTTCTGAAGATTATTACAGCAAATACTGGAGTAAACTTCAGTCAACATAGAAGTGTCCTTTTAGACATATAACAAGTATCTTCTTTTCCTCCAAAAGTAGGAAGCTGCCCTTTACTAAAACTAGTATTATTTCTCAATTAACTTTAAAAAAAAAGACTTTTTGGTATCTAATAGAAATGAGATGCTTTCAGAGTTTCGGACAACTCTCTGAGATCGTTGCAAACTGATGTACTTTTAGTGCCCCATTACTAAAAACATTTTATCTTTTTTAACTTGAAGTAATGGTCCATCAGACAGGTTTATAGAAGGCATCTCTTCAGGTTACTACTATTTATGCTTCAAAGTGTGGAACTACTAGAGCTTAAAAGTCATTAAGAGCTTATACAATCACTTGTGTTAAGTTCTAGGAGGGAGATGCTTGGTTGGGGAAGGCGAAAGGCAGCTGCGTTTGCCTGTAGCTAAGACAGACAAGGCATGAACGGTGCTGCTCAGAGCGCATAGGAGTGAAAAACCTCCTTCACAGGAGAGGAACTTCTCCACTGTTTTGGAAAGTTCATGTCCCGCAGTGTTAAGCATCAGCTGCACAAACAAAACTCCTAGAAAGACAGTACGTGCTCTTCAGGATGAGGTGAATTGATTTTTTTTCTGTATATGTAGGGTAGAAGTTACCAGTTGTCAGAAGATGCCCATTAGCATTTTCAGAATTGGTGTGTCGCTTACAGTGGTATATTACAACAGCATTTTAATTAAACTTTAATAGTATAAAGTATAATTTGTTAGGTACATACCTAACCGAACTCTGCAGTTAGTGATTCACTGTTAAATTTTAGACAAATGCATGTACAAGCTTTCTATGGAAGGTAAGCTGTGCTTCTGACACACTGTGGAGTGAATAATAGATGATTATTCCCAACCCAGCTTTACCACTCCTTAATAGTAGTAAATACTGAAAGTAAATACTAAATTTTGAGGTAGCATTCCTGGAATACATAAATATATCAGAATCTTACCAGTAGACAAAAGTCATACATTCCAAATGTGTATTTTATTAAGATGGCTGCTGACTTGATTGATGTAAAGAAAGAAATTTGAACAGATGATTTTGTGGGAGCAAAGAGTGCTCACGGGTTAGTGCATTTATGCTGAGGTGGCTGCAAGTGAAGAGTTAGCAGCTGGACAGAAAATGTATTGGGGTGGTTTTTTGTGAGTTTGTTGTTGTGTATTGGTGTTTGTTTTTTTTCAGAAAGGGGGCATTGTCTTTGCTCCACTACTTGAAGGTGGCTTATGAGAGACAAAATTATATAAATTGGGAATGAACAAAACAGTCTCAGCTATGACAAGGGTCATAGTCTAAAGCCTGTTGGACGCGGGTGCCGGGGGAGAGGCTGCAGGGCTGCAGCTGATCAGCTTCCCCTGGTCCACAGGTGGCATCTGATCCCTGTACCTGCGTGGGCAAAGCTGGGGTATTTTTTAAATTATTGGTGCAGCTGAGTTTGCACATTAATACAGTGTTAGCTGGGATATTTTTTTTTGTATGTACGTGTAGGGTAGGGTTTTTATTAACGTAATTGTTAATGTGGAGGTAGTCCTGCTCATAGTAATAATGATATAAGCAATGGATGTGAGAATAAAAGGTGCTGGTCTAAGGATAATGTAAATGTTAATGTCTGTATATGCACTGGAAGAAAAAGAACTCCTGTTACTTTTTTTTTTAGAAAAAAAAGAAGAATCCTGTACCTTCTGTACGTGTAGAAGGTTTGTTTTGACTCACTTGACCCTCCTCCCTTTTGGGAGGAATGCCCTTGCTTTCCTAGTCAGGATGGCCAAATTGACCTGCTCACTTTGAGTTTTCAGAAAGTACTTAGAGCTGGTATAAAAACCGAATACCTGTTCTAGATTTGAATAAGGACATTTTTGGAGAGGGCGTAACAGTTATTTATCTACCTGAGGGCCATGTGCCTCACGGAAAAAGCTCCATTGTTGAGAGTGTTACTAGAGCTGGCTGATGTTGGAAGGCAAACCTGACTCTTGGATTTAGTGTCTCGCTCTTATTTCATATTAGTGCTTCTGAACCTGTATGCTGGGTGATGGTTTTGAATTAGAATGGAATAAATATCTTTTTTTTTTTCTGCAGTGAGTCACTTACAGTTACCACCATTTATATCCTTCTTTTTTTTTTTAAGGTGGCATTAAAGAGGATTTGGATGAAAACTGATACTGGCTGTTGTGCCCTAAACCTGTGTGGCTGACTGTATGTGAACACGTCACGCCAGCAGGTTGACTTTCCAGATCACGTGGCAAAATCTTTAATTTCAAATCTACTTCTCAAGTGGTATTTAAAACATTTTACAAGAGGCTAAGTAACTCTGTAAGCAGCCTGTCCCCTGCAGAAATACCCAGCTCATCCCATCATGTCCATGAAGGAGAGGGCACGCTCTCAAGCCTGGCTTCACCATTTGGTGTTCCTTCCCTATCCCTAGCTACTCTTCTCTCTTTCAGGCCTCAGGCATTCTTTCTTTCGCACCTTTTTACTTTTTCTGTGCGTTGATTTCTGATGTGACTCTGGATCTGATAGGTCCTTACTCCTGCTGCAGCTGGGCCAAAGAAGTGGTTAGTGGTGCAATTCATAGCAGCAACAGTCAGGGGGCAAAATGTCTTTTGAAATCTTAGCAGGCAAAGTAATTGTCTTTAAATGCTTTTTTTTACCTCTAAAAAGTCAAACTTAAGTTTGTGATCTTTTTTTGTTTTGTTTCCC
>NW_010401049.1:3550-4194 GCF_000710305.1 Buceros rhinoceros silvestris
TGCTGCTATGAAGCCTTTTGACTATCGAAGGTTCCTGAGTCAGACCGAAGACAGCAGTAGCTGAGGTGGATTAACGCTGGGATGTAGTCAGGGATTGGAACGCTTGGGAGCTATGCTTAGACAGAAGGGGAAAGAGGTAAGAAATGTGAAGTGGTAAAAGTGATTTTAAGCTCTTGTTTGCAGACTTTACCCAGCCATGTCATGTCAGCATTTGTGTGTAGCGTGTGTGAAGTGGTAAGACAAAGGAAAAACAATTAGCATCAGCCTCCTTTACTGACTATGTTTACACTTTGCACACTCAGATGCTAGCCAGGTGGTGAGATCCCTCCAGCATGTCCTATATCCACTGTCCGAGGAAGCCCAGCACGTATTGGCAGGGGTTGGGATGAGCTTGTTAAGGGATTTGTGTGCTCTCTTTTGTTTTGTTGATTTGTTCTGCCACTTACCCCAGCATGCAAGCAATGCATTTGACTGGTTAGGACACATGAAGGGATGTGGTTTCACTGCCGGGTACGATCTGTCTGTGTCTGTGCTGCCACTGGAAGGGCAGTATGAGCCACGCTTCCTGCCACCTTACTTGTGCCAGTCCTAGCGCTGCTGTTTGGGTGAGCGAAGGAACCGTTCTGCCTGAAAAACACACCTTT
>NW_010401049.1:4231-4675 GCF_000710305.1 Buceros rhinoceros silvestris
GTGTCAGGAAAACAAGACACAGAGAAGACGGGCTTATTTCTGTTTTCACCTGCAGCCTAATCTGATTGCAGTTTCACAATCAGGGTAATCCAATCAGAAATTATGTGTCTATTGATTACATCCTTTGTTCTTGCACATTTTACAGAGACTTCTAGGCTGCTTTGTTTAATTATACAAGTGTTTTTGTGAGCTTTGGGTTGAAAATTTCACGATTATTATTGATCTAATTAAAATGGAAACTGCTAATTCATGCAGTGTGTTTATATTTCCGAAATTTTTATTCTGGGGTTGTTCATGCTTAGCTACAATCCTAGATGAGGATTATTTTTGAATAGTAGAGCATATTCATGCAGCCTTTTTTCCTGATCACTGAAGTGTGGATATCATGGTGTAAGCAAATAATATCCTTCGTGCTTCAATGATCTCCAGTCTCGATTTCAAATT
>NW_010401049.1:4777-25792 GCF_000710305.1 Buceros rhinoceros silvestris
TCAGCAGGATGTGCAGGCTTTATTACATTTCAAACTGCAATCTTTAAGAAATAGCCCTGAACAAGCGCGGCAATCGTATTGAGTCTGTGTATTACATATTGATTTCGCTGCACCTATGTGCAGGCATATAAACATTTATCTTTGGAGATCTTGAACAATCACAGAAGATATTATTTAAGATGGCAGTAGGTGTGTAAGCCTACTACTGTAAGTTGCTAGTGCCTCTAATGTAAAATTTCCTATGCACTGAAGTATACATGCCCTAGAGAATGGATGCAGTTTGAAACTGCTTTTCAGAATGCAGCAGAGATTGCCAGGCTTGAGTGTGTTTCATCATACGTGCTTAAACAATTCTTTGCTAGAAAACATTCACATTTAGCTAACAGCATCCTTTAACATACCTCGGCCTATGTCATCAAAATAAGAAAACCCAACAAATCGCAGCAGAGACTAAGGTAGCAGATTATTCATCAAGAATAGAAAGGAGGAGCTTTGTTTCCCAAAGCAATGGAAATTTGGCCATTTTGTATTTTATATTGTGGCATGGAAACTTTTACTACTAACCAAAAGTTGATAAGGAAATGGTTAATTCCCTTTCAGTTTTGCAGTTAGTGTACACACCCACCAGATGGAGCTTCTGGTGCCAGTGGAAAATTCCAGAAATGGAGCAAGAATGAGAAGTGTGTGAATGACTTAGAAGATCCCTGTCTGCTGGACTGCAGAAGATACTTTTTTTTTAACCTTTAAATAAAAAAATGAATGGCGAGTAAGACTTACCAGCCTTACTGATAGCTTTCACTGGGGCTGCTTCCATAGCAGTTTTTCCTCTGGTGGACTGTTGGAGCTCCTAGTACAACAATCACCAAGCTGAAACTAGACAGTAAGCTCAAAAAAAAAAAAATGTAAAGCAGAGTTTCATAAGCCCTTGTGAAAATTGTGTATAACCAACCACTGAAGCACCATGTTGAAGTTTTTAACCTAAGAATTTCACCCAAAGGCTTTTAAGTGGGTTTTACTTTTTAGTACATTTTAGATGGACTTCTGTCCTGAAGCAGTGTTTATGCAGGATGTCCAGAGAAGTGGTGTGAAATGGTTCTTTTTGTTTGACATACAATTTGAAATTTTTTATTTAATCTCTAAAGTGACTTTGAAATGTTTGGGTTTTTGGTTTAGTTTTGGGTTTGGTTGGGGGTTTTTTTGTGGGTTTTTGGTTTGTTTTTTTTTTTTTGACAAAGGGACTTTTAAGAAATAGACTATTTGACTGTGAAGGGGCAGTTGGAGTGGTTTCACCTGCACAGTTTTACTGCAGAAGTTTTACAATATTTTGACCAGATAACAAAGTACATCTGTTGATTTCCTTCAGTTTTCATAAACCTCAGTTTTAAAACAACAGGTGAGGTTTTCCCAGAGGGTTTGAATTGGGTTTTCTGTTCACTTGATCATCTTTTTATGTGCCTAGGCCTGTTTTGGATGTAGATGTGACTTAAAGGACCTTGGACACAGAAACAAGTTAAAGGGTGTGTGCTCGCTGATGTGGTAGTTCGAGGTTAAATTTCAGTGCTGGGTCTAATGTGGCAGCTGTGCACACAGAATCATCTAGGTGGAGTTGAGAGGGCTTTGTTAGAGGTTAGCTGAAGACCCTTGTGTTACGTGGGCAGAGGCTTAGCCTTGCAGCTGGCTGAGCTGGTAGGGCTGAGGAGGTCTCTGTTTAAAAGAGCCCCTGCGCCAGGGTTATAGTGGCCTTGAGAAATGAGTCTTGGTTGGCTGGCATTTCAGATGTGCTGCTGAACTGCAAATCTCATTACCTCACAGGAGGTGTTGGTTCACAGCCCTCTGAAAACTAGGCCAGAAGTGCTTAACTAAGGAGGAAAGAGAAGACTTCAACAGAAGAAAGTGAAAATGTTTAATGTAAGCCAGTGATAGATGTGTTGGGAGTAGACTCTCGATTCAGTCAGTGTAGGGAGGGCAGATCCTTCATTGCAACTCTTACCTTTTCAAGGAAGTTTTTGGTGGTTTTCAGTTCTAACTTCTCTGTTCTCCCTGGTGTTTCTGCTCCTGGTGTTTCTGATGTGCGCACTCTTCCCTGGGATCTTTCTGTTGCCTATCACTCCTTGCTTAGCTGTCCTGGAATTGTCCGGTCCCAGACTCCCAGCCTCCACCTTGCTGCAGGGACAGGCCACCACTGTCCTCATGTGAATAGAGAATATTATGCACCATCACACTATATAGCGTCATTTAACCTGCAGACGGGAGGAGGCTGCTTTTCTATCGCTGCAGGAACCATAGGTTAATTTTCTTGCATATTTTTCTTGCATTTTGAGAGACTCACTCGATGTTGCACTAACAGTCTTCTCTGCAAATCTATTTCATGGCTGTCTTTTTAGAGCATGCTATTAAATGCAGTTGGCTTGTGAATTGTTAAAAGTAGAGCTTACTTTAAATGCAACTGGAATACTGAGATAAAAAGCACAGTATCAAGAGACTAAGTCCAGGAACATAGCGCTCCTGTAAGCTCTGGCATATGCTACTGTGTTGCGCTGTTAAAGCACGAAGTTATTCAACTTAAAACACTAGCAAAACAAGGGCTAATATAAAAGATTTTTTGATTATAAAAAGTCAGGGAAAAGCCAGAAACTTGGTCATTTTTGTCAGCAACGCAATGCGAGGAAATGATACTTGGTCTTTGGGAGGCCCAGTATGGGATGAAGTGCTTCCCTGTGCTCAGTGTTTGTACCTTCAGGCCACTAATTGTCCCCCTCTCCAGGCTGATGGGTCCTCACCCAGAAGTGTGCTTTCTGCACTGGTGATTCAGTGGGAGAGAGGAAATGGGGACTTGATAGAGATACAGGGGCACAACTTCTAGTTAGACAATAATCCAGTGTCAAACAAAATAGCATCATCTGTACCTGTTGGAAGATATGGCTAATGGTCTTGTTAAAGTATGTGCAATATTCAGTTTTGCCTCAATGTGAGGTATTTTAAGAATTTTTTCTTTTTCAATTTCTTGGAACATTTTAGTATCTTTGGTTGAAACCACTTGCTGAAGAAAAACAATCTGTACTTTCAGCTGTGGATGTTCTGTGTGAATAATCAACAGAGATTAAAGTCTAACAATTTTGAACAGTAAACCCCCTTATTACTTTTAAAATAAATGACTCAACAGATTTTGCCTTTATGAACTTCAGGTTTGGTTGTTCCAGACTCAGTGATGCTAATGTTTTCTCTTGTGTTTCCAGTCTGTTCAAGACTGGGTGAGTTTCTGTCCATGGGTGGTGTGAGTTGAAGAGGTATCAGTCTTCCTGCAGAAGCACAATCGTTTACATGCTATTAACCAAAACGGTTTATTTCCCGTCCTCCTCCTAGCAGCATCATAACTGTGTATTTTATTTTGGATACTTCCCAAAGGAATGTGTTTCCCAGGGTTGTGACTGACAGCCATGTCACCTGTTTGATGTCCCGCAGTCTTGTAATTTAAGGTGGGACTGTGTTTACACGGGAACCGTCAGCGCAGAATTACCCGTGCAGTCACCTGCCGTTGCTGTTTGACAGTGTACCTCATCTGTACAGGGCGCAGCTGTGCTGCGGGTAGTAATAGCTCGGATGAGTTGTACACCGAGGTCCTGAACGCTCCAGTCAAAAGGTTCTGTGAGCTGTGAGTCGGAGCATTCGTCTTTGTATTCTGCTGGATTTCTGAATTGGGTAACTTAATTGAAATCTGAGCGCTAAAATATTCCTCAGGTAGCATCACCCAGCGGAATGTGTTGTTTAAGCCACAAACCCGCTAAAACTTCCTGCAGCACTGTTAACTTGCTGGAGTGCACGCTACGGTAGCTCCGTGTCAGTAAAGGTACTGTAAATGTGGTTTGTAATTAGCTTTGGAGTCCTTCGCAATGAAACGTACATTGTAAATGTAAGATTGCCCTTATTACATTTCTTATCTCTTGTCTTTAACGCTTTGTTTTGTACAGCAGGATATGATCCTTCTTCTATGCCCGGGCTTTGGCCTCACACAGTAGGTGTAATATAATCGCTGAGGTGGGCGTTCTGGAAGGAGAATTATTTTTGGAGGCTTTTGCATGAAACTTGTCCAATGAGTCTGAGACGCCCAAGCACCATTAATTTTGGAGGTAAATGCCTCGTAATATGTACTGAATAGATTGGGAAGAGTTAAGATTTTTATTTGAAGTATGGGCAAAAACTGATGAAAGGATAGTTCTGACTGTTTACTTCTGACATTTGGACATTCTGAACTTAAAGGAACACCAACTTGAACTCTAGAAAAATTGGGGCTGGCGTGGGCTTTGAGCTCAGTCGGTCTGGCAGCTTCACTGTACATTAATTAGTTTACGGTTTTAAATTTTTTCCCCCCTCTTTTTGGTTTATTAAAACCAACGGAGGCAAAAGTGAAAGATGAATTTGACTGCAAGAGAAATGACCAGACTGCCTGAAGTACTCTCTCATGCTGAAACAAATGGTGAGAAACCGGTGACTCGTGGTACGGAAGTTCAAAAAGCTGTAATTTTAAGTTGGATGTCCCTTTAAGTTATTTCTTGGAATCTGACATTTCTTACTTGAATCTCAACTGAAGTGTTTAATTTTGAAAATTCAACTGCAGTGTTTTTTATTAAGATATTTTCTATCATTTGTCCAAATTGCTCTGTCAGAGTGGGCTGGGAGGGGGGAAAGGAGTACTGCAGTTAACAATGAGAAAAGATAAAGCTAAAGGGGGGGAATCTCGCAAACCACAACAAAAACAAATGACAGAAAATATAATGATTAGTCCCAAAAGTTTTTAAAAATCACAGATTTTAAATGTTGGTACTTGTCTTGGGTGGGGCGGGGTGGGGGGGAGGGGATTATTTGCATGAAATACGATTTACTTTCCATTTTACTCATGCTATTGTATTGGAATACAAACAGGTTACCAAATTATAAAGATAATGTATGTTTAACAAGTTAGTAAGTTAAGTTTGCTCTAGTAAATAACAGTAATATAGTGTTGGCACACAGCCAATAGAGCAGATAAAACTATTTTAAGATTTACAGGGTCTGGGTTACACTGATGATGTTGATCCTGGATTCTCATTGCTTTCTGATTTTAACGATAACTGTTACTGGGAAGTGTTTAATACTAAAAACCAGGCTGTCTAGTAGAGAGCTATGCTATACTTTTTAATGTAGTAATTTGTAGCATAATCCGAGTTCTGTGCACTAACCTGTTACCAAACTGCATGTGGTTTTTTGATTATGCTGTTTCACTCTGCTACAGCCCTTCCCCTTTAGTAATATTACAGATATTAAGAAATTTGGGGTTGAATTATTGGCATGAAAACCAGGGGATCACGATACGTACCTAACAAAGGCAATGGACTAGAGCAGTGGGTTTAAGTGTGTGGGGCAGTATATTATGTAGGAAAAGGAACAGCTTTTAGAATAAGGGTTTGAAACATTGCTTTTTCTGTAGGAAAAAGATGGAGTATTGCATGCTGGGAACAAGTGCTTTCCATAAGGTAGCTAAATTTTAAAAGTACATTTTCTTTCATTTGTTTCAGGCTTTGCTTAAGTATTCTAACCTAGTAATTTTGTCCTTTCTGCAGTTTTCATTTTGATTAGACCTCTGCAAAACTCTCTCCTAAACAAAAATTCAAAAACAGACAAAAGAATGGAAACCTGGGCCGCAGCTGCAGTCTGACAATTCTGAAACGTTGCTCAATGCGTACAGAAGAGTATTTAAAGGATGTTATAGTATAAATTCCTTCTGTGGTCTGTTTTTCCATGATTTCAAAATTGCAATTATTAACACCAGTAAATTTAAAGATATGTTGGATGACCACAGAGGATCGACCAAAAGTAAAACCACTTGTTAAAAGGTGGTCTTCATTGACACCCCTTTAAAAGCGAAACAAAACAAACACTCAAAGCAACTCCAAGTAAATAGTCACATTCTTTTTTCCTTTGTTCTTATGACGAGCAAGCTATAAGGTACTTGGAGGAAGTTTGAGTAATGAGTCAGGACTTATTTCATTAACTGCAGTTAAATGTTTTGTCCAGGTTTCCCAAGGAAACAAAGCTTATACAATTGTTCAGATTGTGGCTTGTCTCCTAATCCCCTCTCCCTCCTCCCAGCCAAGAAAAATGTTGGCCATTTTCAACTAAGTCTGGTGGAGGGGGAGGTCTGAAAACGTACATAAGCACCTTTAAGTTTCATTAAATGCATATCTCCAGTAAGAGAAGAAACAAAGGTTTGAGCATTCACACGTTTCGTTCACAACTCTCCCGTCAGCCCGTTTCTTCGTGTGCGCCAGCTGCAGCAGCGCCAGCTAGGTGGTGAGCCCGGAGCTGAACCCAGCCGCTTGGCTGGCACCACCTAATACGGAGCTAGCGGGGGGTTATGAAAGAAAGACAAGCAGCAGTAAATTATTTTGGCTTATTATTGAAGTATTCAGCTCCAAATGAGGGTTGTTGGTGCCTGACTGAGTGCATGTATAGTATATTATTCCATGGATACAATATTATTACAGGTACAGCAGCAGCTCATGATGCCCCGTAAAGCTTTTCTTTCCCAGAAAGAAAAGCAGGCTCGTGCCAGGGAAAGGGATATGTTAAAAAAGAGGAGGAGGCGACAAGACTATCTCAAAAGAAGCGTGGAGCCGCAGAAAAATGCAGAAACAATAAAATGGCACAGGGATGATGAGAAGAGGAGAGAAAATGAGCAAGTTAAGGACAAAGATATCAAGAAGCGGTGGAGACAGGATGAGAGAGAACGACGAAAGAATGTGGACGCTATGAATTGGCGCAGGGAAGATGAGAAGAGGGAAAATGAGCGAGGTAAGGACCACGAAGGCCAAGAACCAGCAAAGAAAGGATGAGGCGGAGAGGGGGAAAGAGCGACGAAAGGATGGACCTTTTGAAGCAGCAGAGGGATGGTGAGGGGGAGAGGGGAAGAACAATTCTGTTTTATAAGCATGTGCAGAAATAACGGAAAATATGGGTATATTTCCATTTCAAATTTATAGGAAATCTGCTTTAATGAACTGTAGTTCTTACAGAGCTAATTATTTGAGTAAGACAACATGAGTATAGATGTATAGAAACTCAGTGTCACAACGGGATGGAAGAGGCTGGCTTTACACATTGCCTATAAAACTGTCTGTTTTGCACACATGTTCACACCAAATACTTTCTTCAACAGTACAGTTGGTGATACTGTGCTTCAAATCACCAGAAAGGTCAGGTTTTCTCAGTCTTCATCATGTGAGTAAATGAGAGTGTTAGGAAAGGAAGGGTCAACCAGACGTGCTCGTAAGAGAGGGTACAACTGGTGATTTGTGTTATTCTTTCAATAATATGCCCTAGAGATAGTTGTAATTGCATCCCCAGCTTCATTCCGAGATAAATTTCAGAAGGGTTGTGTGGAAGTGTAGATCTCACGGAGTGCTTTCAAGAAGCAGTCGGTTTGAGAGGTGCATGTTTCTGTGTCATTGGATCTAAGGCGTTGGCATCACATTTGGTTTGATAAATTCAGCCAACGCCTTGCCATCAAATCTGGAGCACTGACAAACAGTAGATACTTAGAGCACGCTGGGAAGATCCCTTCTAAAGTTGCTTTTTTCTTAAAATTTTATATGGGTTTTTTTTCATCTGGAGTTAATGTTTTGTTTGGTTTTGTTTTGTTTTTTGGAGTAGGCCTAAAACAGTAGTTCAGGCTTATGAACTGGCAGTGGATTTATACTGGATGCAAGTCTAGTCCTTTGGAAGTCCTTGTCCAGTTTAGACATTTGAGCCCTGGAGTAAAAAGGTGGTGCCTTTGCACACATCGCGGTAGTTTGCTGCGGTCTGTACGGCTGTCGCGGGCCCTCTGCAAGACTGGGGAGACTGGGCTGCTTTGCCTGCAGGGTGTTTGCAGTAAACACGGGGGGACGGGGCTGTCACGCTCCATCTGTGGTGAAATAGTGCCTCTTCTAAGCAGTAGTAAAGAACAGGCTATCTGGAAGTAGCAGTTGATTGGCTGCAACTTCTGGATTTTCTGTATTTAACGTAAGTGTAGTTCAGGATTGCAATTCTACACAGTTTTTTGTTCGTATAAGTGTTTTGGCAACCCTGCTTTGGCTGATCATTATGATGAGGCAACCTGGAAGGACACAGCCACAGTTACAAGGAGAACAGTTGTGTAATTAGTAAGACTACTAATAATGAATAAGACAACTAACTTCTGTGCGGCTGTTCTGAATGTGGCTGAAAAATTTTATTACTCAAGAAAACCAAAGTTGTCAACATACTGAATATGCATAAAACTTTTCTATTTTAGTGTTGATCCTTTCCATTGAGCCAAAAAATAAAGTTACAGTGATTTAGGGGTAGTGCGAGGGGTAAATGTTGCTTATTATGAGTAACTTTATCTGTTTCATTGTGAGGGGGAAATGCTCTCAAAAGGTGAGCTACCAGCCTTCCACCTCTTTGTTTCTCTGAGGTTTTCATTGTAGGCCTGGGAGTCATCAGATGGTAAAACAAATTGTGTGTCAAGAAAGTTGGTAAACGCATGTAAAAACCAAAACCGCTTCCAGAAGCCTCACTTTTATTTCTGTAACTTTTTTCTTCATTCCTAATTTTCATTGAATACTCACTAGCAAAGTTTAATTTTGCAGTTTTCCTTTGCTGATTGACTGCTGCTAGCTGTTCTCAGCTCTGGGAACTTAGATAAACCTAGTACTCTGTTCATAAAATTTCCAGAGGAAATAAATGGAAGAGCCAAAGAGCAGTTTTCCAGTTATTCCTCTAGTATCATTAGCAATGTTGAAATCATACTTTTGTGGTATGTAAGGGGGGGAAAAGAAGAGTAAAATTAAAAAACCGTATTCCCCTGGCTTGGTTCTGTTGGTGGACAGGTACTTCAGAAGAATCAGTGGCCTCTGTGAAGAGCATTAGGGTAGCTGGCCCACTCCTGCAGGTTTGAGAAGCCTGAACGAGACTTAAAGGCACTGGGGACTAGGGGGGTGTTCTGTTTATAGCTTTTGGGATTCTGTAACTGTTTCACTTGCCATTTCATAGTGATGCTCTTTACAAACTTGATAGTGAAGATGTTTTTCTCAGTGAAATGTGTAGGGTCACCTGCCGTTCTGTGCTTGCTGGCCATGGGAGGCTTTCCTAGCGGTACCAGCTGGCAGCGCAGTAGTCAGGAATGCTGTGATTTTCAGTTACGTGTAAAGAGAAGAAAACCTAGGGTAGGTTTGCTAGAAAACCTGGACTGGTGCTGTCCTGGTTCCTTTACACATCAAGATTTTCCCCCAGATTATTTCTTTAGGTCTTCAAACGATTTCTGGATGAAAACCACCATTTTACTAACAAGACAGTGATATTAGAAATACACTATAGCTGCTGCTTGTTAGAACTGTAACGAAGCTCAAACATGAAACAAGCACAGTAAGCACTTTGAATAATGTCCAGACATGAAAAGAACATGATGAGGCAGATGTGGCGTATCTGCGGAAGATCCCAGTCGAGCAGAAAAGGCTGTCCTGTTCTGAAACTGCTGTATCTTTCCCAGAATCAGAGTAGCACTGTTACCTTGTGGGTGCTTTGAAGCTGAAGACTAGAAAGTCCTCTGTTTCGTTGTTCTAGATAAGTTGGCAGAGCTTAAACAGTGCAACATCTGTTACCTGATGGCAGTGAAGGTAGCGGGCGGCAAGGCAGCTCTGCTGATGAGCTCCAAAATACAAAGGACCCACTGGAGAATTAAGATGTTATGCTAAAACAGAAACAGCTCTGGGGTCTAAAGATGGGTGGGAGCTTTCTCTTTATCACCGCTGATAATTTGACTGATACAGATTTTGTGCTGGTTTTCCCTTTTGTGCTCCTCACCCTCCCTCCCCTGGGTACAGACCTTCCCGTAGGTCATAGCCTCCAGTGGTGAGTGTGGTGTATTGCGTATGCGATCAGTACGTCCTTCGTAAGGGAGGACTGTCTGCACGGAGAGAAACGCGTAGCGTAAGAAAAGGTGAAGTGCGGCAATACAGAACTCTAAAGCAGGCATGCAGTACTGTATTTTATACGAATTAATTTTCCAAATAATCGCATTGTAATCTCTTTTTGACTCTGGTGGTCCCAGACCCTTGGTAACTAGTGTGTTAAAGGGCTGAACTGCACGACCATGTTAACTTGAAGTGCTTGAAGCTACAGTGAAGCTTCACTGAATGTACAGTGAGGATAGTTTACTTTTATTAAATGATAAGTGGTTTAAAAATCACTTGGAGTAACATAACAGGAAGATGTGTCAGACTTCACATTCTGAATGTTTTTAGAATAGTGACTGCAATTGTTTCCATCTGGCATTTGAAGTGCTAGTAAGAGTAGCGAGTTGGCAAAGAGGTAATTTGGAGTTGAAAGTCACTGCGAATCTATCTAAATGCTAAAATCTGGTTTTTTAAAAGCAGATTAAGTGAAGTGAAGTCTTGTAACTGTTGTGCCTCTGCTAACTTTGCAGATACTCCTTGCTTTCCCCCTTCAGATTTTTGGATGAAGATCTGAGAGTACTTCACTCAAGCCTTTCTGTTAACACGTGGGCACTAGCTAGGAAACTTGTCTTAGCTTTTTGTTCATGCTTCCCACCCACAGCAGTGAAGTGGTGCTGCATGCAGTTCATCTGAAATAGGTCTTTGCATTTCCAAAATGTGGCTATGAAACAAAAACTGAAGTACAGTGTTTCTAATTCAGTAATGGCATTTTGCTCTTTTCTAGCTTGTCTTTTCTGCTTACATTGGGCTACTGAATTATTCTAGGAATCACTGCCTGGCTGTGGACTAGACCTTTATGATAAGTACCACGTGAATACAGAGCAAAAGAAGGCTCCAAATGTTTCTTAGACAGTCTGCTCCTTTGCCATTATTTGGTACAGTCAGACAGTTTGTGTACAAGTGCACTAAAGATGAGAGAGATTTTTGTATTAAACCAGTCTTAATTTTTCAGCATTTCTTATAACTAGTTTAGTAATCCATTTTCTTCGGCCTGAAGATACTACTTGGATATTTCTAGTAAGGACATTGTTGCTCTTGTTTTTAAGTAATCATTTATTCTCTCCACCCAGCGCTTGGTGTAAATCGATGTGTAATTCAATCTATGAACAAGGGCTTCCCAGTGTGTCTGTGGGTGGGACCCTAGTCTAGAAGCAGGAAACAGAAGGGCAGACACAAACTGTTTCTTACTGTGTTTGTTGAGCCATGAACTTGAAAATAACTGGTTGACTTGGAGGCAGATCCCATTGTTCCTGTTAAGTTAATGAGGATAAAAAACGCTCACATTTCTCTGTAGAATTATCTTTACTGAATATATATGTGATCATCTTGACTGACTCTTCTGTGGATGTGAGTACAGATGCACATTCCTTTAAAGAAAAATTCTATGATGTATTAAATATCCAGGACTTGTGCAGGAATGAACAGGATAGAGTAGGCCCATACAGGAAACTAACAAAGATTAGTAATGCCTTGGCTACTACAAAAGAGAACGGGACGTCCTGCTAACTAGCATCTTGGGCTGGTGTTGTCACTGGTAGAGTGGAATCATCTCAGGATAAAGGAATTCCTCCTTTATTTTAAAAAAACCTAAACACTGCTGAGCTTCTTTTGAAAGCTACTTTGAGATCTTAGAGAGAAGTTCGGTACTGAGCCTATAATAAATATTAGCTAAGTGGCACTTCTTGAACCATCAGCAGTTGGTAGCTGATAGATGTGTAAAGCCTGAGCCGCCTGTGCCTACTACACAGTAGAAAAACAGGAGAAGCAGCATTAAAGGAAGCTGTTTTACAGAAGGATCAGTTGATCTCTGACCCTTCATTAGGGACATCCGTTGCTGGGGGATGCTGGGTGTAGCAGTAGCTTCAGTGTCCGATGAAAGCATTAGTGGGTTTTGTCAGTACTGGATTCTGCATTCCTTAGTCTTGTGTTCTGTTAAAGTACTTACTCGGCTCTAAGCTTCAGGGCAGTTCCGCAGCAGCCCTGACAGTGAAGAAGAGATGTTCCACCTTCTGGTCAGATGAAGGATACCTCATTTCAAGAATAGCATTGATGTCTAAATGATGTTTTGAGATGCTGCTTAATCCCAGCCGTTTTAATGTCCACATTCAGGGGTGTGCCAGCAGCGTGTTGTGTGTGTTACAGTTTGAGTTACTTGCTGTAAATAGAAATCGAGATGCTAAATGCTCTTTTTGCAGTCACAAACCATATTAATACCAGTCTGTATCTGACTCCCACAAATCACGATTAAGAAACTTCCTAAGCAGTGTGAACCATGTTTGCTTAAGGATGAGGTTTTTATTAGGGTAGGTGAGTTGGATTCAGCTGTCGAGCAGAATTTGCGAAGTGAGGTTGACCGTCAGCTTTCAGATGTGAAGATCTCGTTATATGCTCTGTTATGACACGTTGTGATTGGAAGATACTGATAATTTATTGTCTTTAAGACTTAACTGTGAAGCAGGCAAAAGGGCAGAGGTGAGGTCATCTTGCAGATAGACTAGAGATCTTCTTTTCAGGCAGTCCTAAATAATGTGCTTTCCTTATCCCTTGAGTTTATATGTATCATGGTGTGTTTGGCATGAGAAAAAACAATGGGTTCTTCACAAGCACAGTGAGTGTGTTCTTTAAGTGGGGACTTTGAAGCTTGCTACAAGCTTTAAAATGTGGTGTCTGAAGTGTACTATTGTCATGCACTAATGTTTCCACAGTTGATGCTAGTAACTTGGTCCATCCTGGAACAAAATTACCAGGACATTATCTTCTTGGATTTGAAGTTCACTTGAAAATATTAATTCAAATCCTGAACATCCTTGACTGTGCTGTTTCATACACTTTTGGATTAAAAAATTGAGCATACAGGTAGCTACAAAGAAGCTACTGAAAGCATTCCTGAACCTGTGCTAAAAACAGTGAGAGCAACCCTTACTCAGATGCCTCCTTTAGAGACAAGAAATTAGTGGAGCCGTGATTAATTTCTTGGCTACATTAATATTTTTCGTTTTGGCTCTGTGAACTGCAGCAGCAAGAACTTCTAATAAATGGATGTTCTTGAGTTTAATAAATAACAACTATTCTGCTGTGCTTTGAAAGCAAACTTGTGTTACTTCAGTGTAACCAGTGTTCAGAGCCAGACTCTATTTGAACAATCGCATTCACTCTGCAGAGGGAGGGGGAATGTCTTAGGCCTGGGTATTGTTTGTAATTGCAGATGAAATACTTGATTATAAACGAGTACAGATGAGGATGGATACAGCGTAAGAAAAAAGAGCAGTTCATGATTTCCCAAAGTCATTAGAGACTTCAGAGGGAATAACTGGGACGAGAGGGGAATTTACTGCCATGATCTATTTAATCTGTGCCGTGCTGAGATGGCAGAGAGTGCCTGTGCAACTGCTCTGCGTAGCTTGGGCAGGGGTGTAGGATGAGACTTGAAGTGAATCTCCCTGTAAGGTATTTCACTGGAATGCCAGTTCTTCATGTCTAAAGTGGGTTTGATTTCCCCCAGAATGAAAGGTGCCAGACATGATATACAACACAGCTACTTTTCATATGAACTCAGTTCTGTATTTTTTCCAATTCTAATCCTTTTCACCAAGACTAGAGTTAGCTGTAACACCTCTGCAGTCACATCAATTAATGTACTTGCATTTGGCGTTCTGTATGTGAAGAAATCAAGATGTTTTTGAGTATACTGAATTCTCTTAACAAGTGTTACTTGGAGGAAATTAATACAGAACGTTGAAATACAGAACACTGAAATACTTTTTGTTCTGGCCTGCGTTGTTTGAAAATTACTATCTTTGCATGATGTGTCTGAGTAACTTCATTATTGCAAATACCGTGTCTGAGTAATTTGGAATCCCTGAGATGTATAGATAAGGTTTAAAGTTGTTTATTTCTTTGGTTTCCTAGTTTTCGTATGGGGTTGTTAATGACACTCTGTTTTGCTTCTGGTAATCTGTGCCAGTGGCCAGTCTGATACATGTACCAAAACCTTTAATCATCAGAGCTGCTTTGGTACTTCCGAAAGTTTTCCTCTAGATCTTTAGATAAACGTGGGCTTGTTTCCATGTAGTTTCTAATCTATAGGTGCGATAGAAATCCTAAACGTCAGGATAGCTTTTTGCTCTTGCCGAGGAGCTATTTGTGAATTAACTGAATTTGAGGAGACGAGAGCCCAGCAACACGTGCTGGCAGCACTGCTTGTAGCCTGGGAAACTGATGGAAGTGGTGGGTATTAGCCCTGTTACACGCAGAACTTCTCAGATTTGGTTATTTCTGAAACTAAATAGTGTTGGTGGTGGGAATCGTGGCACTGTCAGTGGTTAGTGACTGTCTTAAAGCATTACCCAATAATTAATTTGGTGGGAGCATGAGAATAAAGAGGCTAGCGTGTACCTAAACAAGTGATGCTTTGAGGAGCGTGCGTGGTAGAGCACCTAGAAGGGTTGGTTTTGATCAGACACTCAGCTGTTGTAGTTACAACCCATATGCTTTGTACTTTGGGAAGGTTTCTTAGTAAGCTCTTTGTAGCTTAGTAATTGCCCTTGATAGACAAAAACTCCCCATTTTATCGTAACACAAATACTGAATAGCTGCAAAAAAAGTCCATTTTTAGTTGGTGTAGGTAGTCTTTGGCCCTACAGTGGATTCATTTGCTGATATGAATCAAGCCTTTTATTGTTCAAACACAGAAACATTTCTGAATTGGCTCATGGACATATTAATGATCAAAACCACAGCTTTTATCTTCTGGGGTGATACTCTTTATGCAACAGGCAAAGGACCATTAAAGCCTAGGGAACGAGCTAACTCTTGACACTTTCTTGCTGTTTGAGAAGCTTCCTCCCCTTTTCTTTGAGAAAAGCCTACCTTTTTATTGCTGGCTCCACTCCCTCTCACTCCCACAACAGATGTACCTTGTCAGGGACTTTCATGTTTCTGCCATTTTGCACCTTCTTAAAGCGTAGATGGGTCGATGATGGTTCTGCAGCTGGGCCAGGCTTACTGTAACAATAGCAGCATGCAGCCCGAGAACTCCTGTACACACAGAATACCAAGTTACTAGTGCTAGGAAGAAATCTTGGGGTAATGGTTGAATCTGAGAATCCACATTCCTTAAAGTTAGACTTGGTTTCAGCTGGAGTGCCCCAGTCATTAAGAGACGGTTTAACTGGAATTAGCAGTCTCTGTTGGGGGAAATGAAATGGAGGGTTGTCTTGTAGGCTGAAAATAGCCAGCTACACTTAGAGGTGTTAAGGCATCTCTCCTATTCTTCCCAGTGATTTCTCTCTCTGAAGGGCTCCAACCAAACTTTTAGGTACCATCTTAACAACAGAAGAATGTATGCTAAAGAGCTTGTCAGCCATCGAAAGCGATAAATACAGTAAATGGAGGAGAGAGTATTAATTTCTTATCCTACCTACAGCCAGATGCGAGCAGCATCTTTCTCACTGAAGAGATACTATTAAATCTGTTCCAAGACTGACACAAACACCAATTTTCAGAGCAGTTAGGATACATATGCACAAAAGATAAATTAGGGTTTAAAATACTTCAGCATAGGGGGTAAATTTAATGTAAATACAAACATTTTTAATATAACAGGTTATTTCCAGATGCAGCTGATTACTCCTGCAACAGCTTGTTGGTTTTTTAAGTGCTCTCCTACGTTTGTCAGTATGTGGCTTTATGGCCAGCCTCATTTACGAACAAATCAGACAGCAAACGTGGTAGTTTCTCAGTTAATGATACAGCTCTGATACCAGGTTATACGGGTAAAATGAGACAGAAAATGACTGATGATTCAAAGTGCAGCACTATCAGGCAAACCACATTTGACTTAAACCTTTTCTCTTACTTTCTTTTTCAATAGAAACTATGTTCCAACTTCCTGTCAACAACCTTGGCAGTTTAAGAAAGGCCCGGAAAACTGTGAAAAAAATACTTAGTGACATTGGTTTGGAATACTGTAAAGAACATATAGAAGTAAGTATGATACCTCCCAAGTGTTGTAGTTAGAGATAAAATGCTCCAAAGTTAGTGGGACTGTGAGGTCTTTGGTGTATGACAGTATATATTTGGTTTTTAAGACGTTTCAGAAATGTTCAGATTTTACTGTGAATTTTGAAGGAATGACCTGTATCCTGTTCCCACTCCATACGCCTCCATCCTCATTGGCTTCTGAGAATGATGCGGGGATTCCATTTGAGCCGTGCTCAGGCACTGCTGTCCCTGCCTGGCTTTTTAAGTTCTACACGATGCAGACCCAACGTACCTGTAACCACTTTCTAGAAAGTTTACTGGAGACGAGATGATACGTTCCAGGCTGTGTGTGAATGACTCAGTATATATTGTCCCCTGTTTGTGCTAGATTCTTAAAACGAGCACTTGCTGATTGAACATTTAGGAATGAAGCAAGAACTCAGTGTAGCTTAGGATGTTCTCAGGGGACAGAAGATGGTTCTGTTGTGCTTGTTCTCTGTTCGTGACGTGCTTGTCAGTGCTAACAGTAGGTCATCAAGTTAAAGAATCACTTCTGTACCTGGGTGAGTTCCTGGAGGGGAAGGGTATTTGTGCAACCCTTCTGCACAAACCTTCTAATGATGGTAATGATTGTCTCAGCAGTGCAGCTCTCTCCTGAGCACTGACTTCTGTGCTGTCAGTTCACATACTTTAACTCTCTGGAGTACTCGGCAAACTTTGACCTCTTTGCTTTGGCTTTTCTGTTAGTGCCTCTTTAAGGAGCATTTAAGTGAGATGTGTAAGAGGATGAAATGCTAGTCCTTCCTGCTTGGAAAATTTGTGGAACAAGTGTGATTTGATTTTTTTTTTTTTTCTTAAGTGTAAAATTCTGAACTGGGACACTGTTACTTTCAGTATTCATATCAGTGGAAATAGTAATGTTGAGTCCTTATGTGCTGCTGACTTAGGCTGAAGATGAAATGCCAAAGTCCTTAAGATTACTTTTTTAATAGGAATTGCATTTCTTGGACAGCAAAAGTAGAGTCAAACTTCTAAAACTTTCATCTGAATTCCTGTGTGATATTGAAGTCATAAAAAACACCCCTACAAAACCAATCAAACAACCAACACCTCTCCCGAAAAAACAAACCAACAAAACACCAACCAAATAAACAAAAAACCCCATCAGAGTTGTGGTGAAGCATCTGTAGGGTCTTGGATGTTTAGCACTAGCCCAGGGATACTTTTCTCTGTCGCTTTTGAAAATGGGGCAGGTATGTAATTACAGTCTTGGGTTAATGAGGAGGATGAGTGTTCATAATAGTTTTTTAGGTGTTTTATGATATTGAGACTACTCACAACTTTTGTCCTCTGAAGAGGTGCGTCTTAAATACTCACAAGTCCTTGAATTAATAATAGCTCCTCCTGGCCAGCAGCACTTGGGAGGATTGCACGGATGCTTACAAGAGCTGGTTAAGGCAGCAGGTGGTCTTTGGTTTTGATTCTCTGTGCTCTCTTCCCGTCTTCCCCTTCTCCAGGATTTTAAGCAGTTTGAACCTAATGACTTTTATTTGAAAAACACTACATGGGAAGATGTAGGATTGTGGGACCCATCGCTTACAAAAAATCAGGTTGGTAATAGTTTATGTTGACGCATCTGATTCCAAAGATGGTTCATATTATAGAGTGTTTCACAAATATGCTGAGCGCTTTTCCTGCAGTTTTACCCATTGATCTTCATTTGTCATTGTTTTAAGGGACAGCAAAAAGCTGCAGATGTTTGTTTGTTTTTTTTTTTTTTTAAAAAAAGGTAATAATCCTGGTCTTCATTGTAGTGGTATGGATAGCCAAATACTGGAGAACTGATTGGTCAAGAAATCTTACTCACCCTTGACAACTGCATATTAAAAGCCCATCTGTTTTCAAGCCTAGCACAATCTCACCATCCTTCTGGTCAAAAGATCAATAGTTTTATACAGTTCATGATAAGCTTTTTACCTTCCCTTAAATGTTTCATTATCCGTTTTCATCATTTCAGAAAAAGTGTAAATGGACACATCTATCTGCTGCTCTCTCCACTGTTACTGTTGCTGTGTTAGCTGTTTGCCTCATCGAAACGTTCTCGTAATCTACGTCCAAGATTTGGTTTAGGCATACATAGTTCTGCACAGCACGGAATGTGTAGATGTTTCTGAGCCAGTAATAAAAGAAATTTGAATTGAGCTAAAAGTAGAGGGGAGGAATTAATATTTGATTCTGATTAAATTTATTTAAGGCAAGTTGTGTCCACTCCAGAAGCCTCTGCTGATGGTACTATAGAGAGCAATACCAGCACTTAGGGAACAGTGGGAAGGGCAGAAACGTCTCCACAAAATAAGCCTTTTAGCATCTGAAAGATCAGGTATTGCTCTTACAGGAGGTGGGAACCTGTATTACGATGCATTCCTAGTGCAGTGTTAATCTAAAAAGGTCCCTTTATTGCTGTGTTCCATACAGTGGTACTGTCCTTTTTTCTAGCTAAGTCCAGAATAAAAATAGTAATATAAAAAGAGACAGCTTCTGTTTGGTTTGTTTTGTTGTATCTTGTCCCAGCCTATCAGACGTCAGGCTTCAGAAGGTGGACAGAGCGTATATTCTTACATGGACTAAGCTTGATGCACAAGTCTAGTTTTGACATGTGTGATGAATGTTTGTAACTTTGAATTTCGTGTCTTACCTCATCTGAAATGCCAGATTGCTTGTGGCTATCTCTGTGGCCAGTGTAACTTCAGCTTCTGTTACACCAGCTGACAAGAACTGTGTTGGTGACATGTTACCTATAACAAAGATAGAGCGTGCAGGGAAACAGCAAGTGTGGAATTTTCAAATACCTTTGTGTTTTTCTGATTTAAGATGGGTTTAAAAGTCAGGTTTGCGCTTTCATCAGAAGGAAAAGGCTTGGTGGCTTTAAGGGCTTGTGTAGCCTCAGTATCTGACTTGGTAAGCTTAAATCCATTTGTTCATCAGAAATAAGTCTTGAAGAGCATCTTTGATGTTAAAGTTTGTAGCAGATTAAGACACCGAAGTAGCTGAAGTTACATATCTGTTTTATATTTATAACTGGTTGGCAGATTTGGAGGGGAGGTAACTTGTCTTCTGGATACACTCTCATCCTACTCGATTCAATCGTGCTTGCCTTTTCCCCCAGAACTGCAGAGTGAACATGAGCTGCTCTGTTGACTGGTGGAGAAGGATGCTTACGATTTAGCCTTGCATGCTGAGTTTATGGTTAAATTCTCAAGGGACCTCTAAATTGGCACCTGCCACAACATGTGTATGTTCAGATGATAAACTTTTTAGGGCCTGATCTGCAGGTCAAAAACTGGAGAGAAGAAATTAATCGAAAGGTTTGAGATTGTCGCAGTGGGTCTTCAGACTCCTACATAGAAACGTTGTTGTTTAAGAGAATATAATGGATGTGTTTTTTCTAAAAAGTGCTTTTCAATATTTAGTTTCCGCTTTATTCTTTGTTTTAAGGACTATCGGACAAAGCCCTTTTGCTGCAGTGCATGTCCATTTTCCTCGAAGTTCTTTTCAGCGTACAAAAGCCACTTCCGGAATGTTCATAGTGAAGACTTTGAAAATAGGATTCTCCTTAATTGCCCTTACTGTACTTTCAATGCGGACAAAAAGACTTTGGAAACGCACATTAAAATATTTCATGCTCCAAATGCCAATACACCGAGTGGAGGCATCAGCACTTTTAAAGATAAAAACAAACATGATAGCCTTAAACCCAAGCAGGCTGACAGTGTAGAACAAGCTGTTTATTACTGTAAGAAGTGCACTTACCGAGATCCTCTGTATGAAATAGTTAGAAAGCACATTTACAGGGAACATTTTCAGCATGTTGCCGCTCCTTACGTAGCGAAGGGAGGTGAAAAGTCACTCAATGGTGCAGTTCCGCTAAGTTCCAGTACCCGAGAGGAGGGTAGTATTCACTGCAAACGATGCCTTTTTATGCCGAAATCGTACGAAGCTTTAGTACAGCATGTTATCGAGGACCACGAACGTATAGGCTATCAGGTAACAGCAATGATAGGTCACACCAACGTAGTGGTTCCAAGATCTAAACCTTTGATGCTAATAGCTCCAAAACCACAGGATAAAAAGCCTATGGGACTCCCTCAGAGGATGGGTGCCCTTTCCCCTGGAAGTGTTCGATCTCTTTCGTCACAACAGATGATGAACAGACTCACTATACCAAAGCCTACTTTAAATTCTGCGGGAGTGAATATGATGTCAAACGTTCACCTACAACAAAACAGTTACGGAGTAAAGTCAGTACCACCGAGTTATGTTGGTCAGCCAGGGGGAAGGCTAAACCTAAGTGGTAATGCACCAGTTTCTATTCCACAGCAATCGCAGACAATGAAACAGTTTTCAGCCAGTGGAAATGGAAGGCCTTATACTCTTGGAGGCGAACAGAGATCACAGGCCTCAGCAAGATACTCTCTTCAGTCTGCCAATTCATCTTCTCTTTCATCAGCTCAGTTGAAGCAGACGTCATTATCTCAGTCACAGGCAGCTTCAAGAGTATTAGGTCAGTCTGGCTCAAAATCTCCAGTAGCTGCTACAGGCCCTTCCACTGTCAATACATCATCCACACAGAAGTGGAAAATCTGTACAATCTGTAATGAGCTGTTTCCTGAAAACGTGTATAGTGTCCACTTTGAAAAGGAGCACAAGGCTGAAAAGGTGCCTGCAGTAGCTAACTATATAATGAAAATACACAATTTCACTAGCAAATGTCTATACTGTAATCGCTATTTACCCACTGATACTTTGCTTAATCATATGTTAATACATGGTCTGTCTTGTCCGTATTGCCGTTCAACCTTCAATGACGTTGAAAAGATGGCTGCTCATATGCGAATGGTTCACGTTGATGAAGAAATGGGACCTAAAACTGATTCCACGCTAACCTTTGATTTGACGTTGCAGCAGGGTAGTCACACGAATATACATCTTCTTGTAACCACCTACAACCTGAGAGATGCTCCTG
>NW_010401049.1:25879-39838 GCF_000710305.1 Buceros rhinoceros silvestris
CTGCTGAATCTGTGGCGTACCATGCTCAGAATACTCCCCCAGTCCCTCCAAAACCACAGCCGAAAATCCAGGAGAAGTCTGATGCGCCGGTCAAAAGCTCTCCACAAGCAGCAGTTCCCTACAAAAAAGATGTGGGGAAAACTCTCTGTCCTCTGTGCTTTTCAATCTTAAAAGGACCCATCTCTGATGCACTTGCACATCACCTGCGGGAGAGGCATCAAGTGATTCAGACAGTTCATCCAGTTGAGAAGAAGCTAACCTACAAATGCATTCATTGCCTTGGTGTGTACACGAGTAACATGACTGCCTCAACGATAACGCTGCACCTTGTTCACTGCAGAGGGGTTGGGAAGACTCAGAACGGCCAGGACAAAGGTACTTCATCGTCTCGGCTAAGCCAGTCTCCTGCTGTAGCACCTGTCAAACGCACCTACGAACACATGGAGTTCTCGCTAATGAAGAAGAGGAAAATGGATGACGATGACTCCCCCTCTGCCTTTGAGGAGAAGCCTGAAGAGCCTGTAGTTCTAGCATTGGACCCCAAGGGTCATGAAGATGATTCCTATGAAGCCAGGAAAACGTTTCTTACAAAATATTTTAATAAGCAACCCTACCCCACTAGGAGGGAGATTGAAAAGCTGGCTGCCAGTTTGTGGCTATGGAAATCTGATATTGCATCTCATTTTAGTAACAAGAGGAAGAAATGTGTTAGAGATTGTGAAAAGTACAAACCTGGTGTGCTGCTTGGCTTCAATATGAAAGAGCTGAACAAGGTGAAACATGAAATGGATTTTGACGCTGAATGGCTGTTTGAAAACCATGATGAAAAGAATTCCCGAGTCAATGTTAGTAAGACTGTTGATAAAAAAATAAACTTAGAAAAAGACAATGAGAGTTCCTCAGACAGCTATGAAAATATAGAAGAGGACTACAATGAGAGCAGTAGTCCATTTGGTCAGCGCATTTCTGATACTGGTGGGAAAACCTCTTCTGGTAGCACGGTGGAGAACCCAGAGGACAGCATATCCAAGGAAATCATTGAAGAAAATACAGTACAGTCTCCAGAAAAGTCTGATCAAAAAGAGGAGGAAAGCTCTAAATATGAAGAGATTATTTCTGCTGAAGAACCAACAAAACTGGTAGGTGATATTTCAGATAGTGAAGGTGACCAGGAGGATCAAGATGATGCTGTTGAATGGAAAGATGGAGCTTCACAGTCTGAAAGTGGACCTGGTTCTCAGCAGGTTTCCGATTTTGAAGACAACACATCGGAAGTAAAACCAGAAGTGTGGACAGATGAATCCTCCCAAAGTGAAGATGCTGCTAGTAGTAAACCAGCTGTGGAGACAAAAGGGGGCGGATCTGAAAGTGATGAAGAACAGTCGAAGTGGAAGAATCGTTCCTATGGAAAAGTAGAAGAGTTTTGGTCTAAGGACCAGTCACAATGGAAAAACGCATCAGAGATTGAGGAGAGCTTGTCAAATCAGCAGATGGAGTGGCAGAACAGCACAATCGACAGCGAGGATGGCGATCAGTTTGACAGTGTGACTGACGGAGTGGCAGAACCGATGCATAGCAGCTTAACTGGTGTGGAGCTGAGTAGCCAGCAAGCATGAGCTGCTCGATTCCAGAACGTCAGTGAGACGATCTAATCTGCAACTGGCTAAACACTTTCGTTTCAGTATGACTGCTAAGCTTAACTTCTAACTGGTACTGCCTTTCGAGTGCTAGGTCACGGCGTGGGGTGGGGTGGCGTGGCCGCTGCTGTTCCGGTGGTTATTTAAGGATGCTGTTGGCTAATCTTGCTTGACACTACCTGCTGGGATGAGCACAGTAACGTAATGTGAAAACGGAGAAGCTGGTGGCTCCAGAATGCACACAGAAAAGCAGAGGTTTACTTTATCTGCGTTTTCAACATTTATTTCACTCTTGTACATGTTCGGTTGTATGTCTTTTTAAACATTACCCTTTTTCACATGGTAGTGTAGGGCCAACCATACAAGCTACCAGTTCAACGTGTATAGTAGACTATGGGGAAATTGATTTTTTTTCATGTATCATTCTGAATAGTTGAAATGTATATTTGTACAGTCTTTTAGACCTATTCAAGTGAAGCTTATGAAATTGTTCTTGTGTACCCATCATAGATTTGTTTCTCTTTTTTAGTGTTGCCCTGCTGTGTAATAAATGCTGTATCTAGTTTACCTAGCAAAAGCTTGAAACTGCTATAGTATGAATTTTGACAAACTTAGTTTTTGCACATAACCTTGTACAATCTCAAAACAGAGGCCAGCAACATAAAAAATATATCTGGGCTCTATTGTATTATAGAATTTTCTTGTTCTGAATATCCTTGACATTACAACTGATGACAAATGTATTTCAGAGCCATTTTCTGAAATCTTTTAAGCTAAAAAAGAAAAATCACATGCAAGAAACAAGTTTGCAGCTACTAATTTTGACACCTTTTAGATCTGTATAAAAGTGTATTGTGTTGAAGCAGCACATGGAAACCAAAGTGCTGTGTTTTGGATATTTAGTTTTATCTTTAGTTAACACCAACAAGGTGTTGTATTCATTTATACCATCTAATATATGACACACTGTTGTAGTATGTATAATTTTGTGATCTTTATTTCCCTTTGTATTCTTCATTTAAGCATCTAAATAAATTGCTGTATTGTGCTTAATGTAAATATTTGCTTCATTACATGCAAGCGCTACATTCCTGTTTGGTATATCCCACCTTGCTACCTTCATTCCTTGTTCTGTTTTGGTTTTCCCTGAAGTGCTCCACAGCTCTGCGGGCGCATGTCTGTATAGAACTTTCTTACAGAATAGACTGATTTCTTCAAGGATATTGAAAGTCCTGCGGAACTAACATTGGCTGAATGTCTTTACTCTCTAGCGTTCTAGAACACTAAGTTATAAATAGGATTGTAGTGATTTGCTTGTTCTGCCTCCTGGAGAAACAAGGTCTATGAATTACTCTCATTTTTCATCTCTTTGTACTTACATACTGGAGATCACTTACACATATTAAAAAGTTACCTAGAACCATGTCTCTCTCTGAAGCACTACTGAGGGGAAACAATAGTGAAGGTATTTGAATGCTTACCCTGAAAGCATGAAGGAGTGGCTGTGCCTTGCAAGCTACAGACTTGGTTTGGCTTTGAAGAAAAAGTAGTTTGGATACTACAAGAAAAAATCAGTTTGTTAAAATGTGATTGGTTTGGTGAAACTAGTCTTGCCTTTGGGCAAGGGTGAGTATGACAGCCAGGTGCACAACCCAGACCTCACAGAGACACCGATTTACTGAGTGAGTAAGAACAAAATTATTCGTAATTAGAGCAAAGAGTTTGGTTTAGCCATATGTCTAATAAAGATGAGAGCACCTGCTTTGTAATACTTTACAGACCTGAACTGACCTGTGACGTTTTCATTAATGTTGCGGAGGAGGAAATAGTTCTGGGCTCTTAAACACTTTAAACAGCAAAACCTTTTCACAGAGATGGTGAGAAAACATGTAGTTACCTCTAGCAGTCTTGGGTAGGTATCAACTGTACTTTCCACTAGCCTAACGAATAAGCCCGTCTCCAAAGCTGAGGACATGGGTATGCTTCTAGGTTCTGCAACGGACTTGTGCTGCTGACACTCTTGGAATGGGCATTTCTGGGTTCTCTTGAACTAACTGTGTGTGTGAAGTGCTGGCTGAAAACATGTACCTTCAGGTGAAGATGGTGTAGATTTGCCCTGATCTTCCCCCCTCACGGAAGGGAAATGTACTTCTGTGTTTCAACTCAGAGGAGAGGAAGTTGGACTGGCTCCCAGTTCTGCACTCCAGTGGTAGGAGACACAGTTTAAGAACAATACAGGAAAAATACTTTTGACATTTACACCAGCAAGAGCTGCTTATGTTTGTTTCTCTGCCTTAAAACTTGAGCTTCAACTCATTTTGTTTAGGAGGCTTTCCAAACTGGTTCTTTGAAAATAACTTCAGTAAATCAGCTGAGGCTTTGTTTGCTACCACTGACAGATGTCAGTGGGTTGGTAATCCTTGTCCCAACAAAACCAGGCACTTGAAGGCCTAGAGAAGGTTATTGCTTGGTGGGAAAACTTGGTTAGTTTCTTTCTCCCTCTGTAGGCTGCTCTGTTTCTCAGGAAGCTACTTAGAGGCTTCACAGGAGACTTAAATCTGAAAACTTAAGACATTCCAGAATTTGTGTCATTTCATCTAGGCTTTCAGGGATTTTACAAATACATTTTAAAAAAATCTAACCCCACCCCCACAGTTTAATAGGAGTACCACAACCTCTGCTACTCAGTGAAATAAGAAAGTAAGTGGCTATCATCTTAGGAGTCTGCATCATTGTCTCAATATCTGACAATGTTCATTTTGGATTAGTGAACTCTGCAGTTAAAGGCAAATGTCCAAATTCTGAGCTGTTTACTGTAGTCTATGAAGAGTGAGAGTATAAAATACAAAGTGTTTGTTTAAAAGTGCTTCATTTGCCAGAAAATTCCATTTTATATAGTGATTAAATTGCACAGAAATTGTCTGAGCAGGAATATCAAGAAGGATTGCGGGGGGTGGGGGTGGGATGTTTTAAGTGGCATAAACTTCCTGGTGTTTCAAACAACTCACTCCTCATCCGGACTTTCGCCTAGGCAAGAATTCCTCTCTAGATTTGAGGCTAACCACACATTCTTGAGGCAGTCAAAAAGCAGAAGAGGTAAGTGGTCCAGTACTGCAGGAGGAACCATAACCCCACTTTGTGTAATCTTATCACACCATTGTAACTTGATGAGAGGGAAGTTACCCAGTTTTTACAGATATTATTGAAGTTCCACAGCAGACCTCCAGAAACATGCCAGCTGTGCTTACAGAGTAGCCAGCTCAAGCTGATGATTTAAATTCTTCTGCTGTATTCAGTAGAGTACCTTGAAAAACACACGAGTCTATCCAGGGTCTGCCCAGCACAAAGAGCAGAAAAACCATTAATTTAAGACTCTTCTCCAAAGAATGTATTTCAGCCAGTTTACCTGAACTGAAGCAAAGCGAAGCATGTTTCCTTTGTAACAACGCTCTCTGAAATGTAAGGGTTGTAACAGCTGAGAGCGAAGCAGGCAGTTATTAGCGTAGACATCATCTCTAGACGTGAGATGGTTTTGTACAACAAAAGCTTTCCGAGCTGCTGTGACCTCTGATTTGATGAGTACCTGTGGCAAGAACAGTCGGATTGTTGAGGGTAGTTGCATTTTATATGACACTATTTCTAATGGGTGTTAATAGGGGCTTGTAATAACCGGTGGTTGGAATCACTGTCCACTGCGCTGACCCGCAGCCCGGAAGCTGCAGTGGCTCAGCAAGCTCCCCTTCCCTGCTCTTTCAGTGCCCTCCTCTCCTCCCATCCCCGCACTCGCTGAAGCACAGTTCTGGCCAGTAAGCTTTTCTCCAAACTAAACAGTTATTTTCCCACAGGGACAGACAGGCAGCTTTTGCTAAACTCCCCTTTTCCTATCATCTGGTGCATGAGGCACTGAAGTCCACTTGATCTCAGCATTTTCCTTTGGGTATTGTCACTTAACCCTTGAGCTACACTGGGATTTCTGCTCCATGTTGCAGAAATACCTGCATTGAAGTTTACTTTCACAACCTCTTAGTGAAAGTTCAAGTGACATTTGATGCTGCCATCCTCTGTACAGAAGGAGCATTTCTGTAGCAAGAACTTGCCAATTAATATTTGACCCTTTGACATGCATTTTCAAGACAGAAGCCTGAATATTCACCCAGTGTTTTAGAGGAAGATCCTATCATTCTTACTACCAGGACATTAGGTGTCACATCTCCACTAATACAGTAAACGTTTACCATTTTGAGTACATATATTTCATACACTGCTATGGTATTAAAACAAGTTTGTTTCCATTTTTATCAAAACCAAAAGATTTCAGCAATATGTTGTGTGTACTGTTCATTTCTGTTAATAAAGAAGCTGATTTTTGGATAAACGGGTTGGTATAACTAAGAGTATTTTGTTCCTTTTGTAACTGATGTGCCTCTGTAATACCAGCTCATTTGTAATAATCTGTTACAATAACCTGCGTTGCAGGGGCAGACACATTGACTAGGACTGTCTTCTGTTGCCTTCTATTTTAATTTGACTTTATCTTTCATCACCAGTCCCACTAGTAAATATGAAAAGGTTGAGTTCATTTATTTCTGCACCAGAAAAGCGCTGGTCTCCATGGTTACTCAAAGCCATGCAGCTTTACTTTCACCATAAGCTTTTTCTTTTTTCCCCTTTACAGAATTTGGGTTGGATCCATCCTCCATCTTGAGTTTTCCCACAGGTAACTTCTAATACAAAAGCATTTATTTCTATTTCTCTATATTGTACTGTATGCAAAGCCAATCATCTGAAAAATATATAACCATCTCTTCCTAATGTTCCTTATTCAGGGAACTGAGTGGTTTGTCTCCTTAGGTCTGTTTTCAAGTAAAAAAAAAAAAAAAGCTACAGGTGCGGAGATGAACTATGTTACTCTGGTCCTCGAGAGCATCTGCATTACAAAACTGCACATCCAAAGGTCCGTAACAGCTTTGCAGAAAGTTTATTCATACCATTCACGTTACATTACACAACAGCTTGTAAACCCCTGCTCCTAGTTTGAAATAGCATGCTGGAGCTGCAGCTTTATTGAACTTTACAATTTTGACATTGACTCCACGTTCTCTTGTAAAAGCTGAATATTTGTGCATTTGTGAAGCTGGCAGTAAGAGCACGTTTACTGACAGTTTTAACATGCTGCACCAGAGCACTCTTCAACCTCCTGATCATTTTAAGTATAAAAACATGAAGGTGAACAAAGTGCTGATTGTCTTCACTGTTTTATAAAGCTGATCAGGTAAGTGCAAACTATTCTGATCAAATCTTAGAATAAATACTTCAGCCTCCATATAGTCACAACATGGTCAGAAATGTTCAGCTTCCCTGAGAGATGCTTCTAATGTCAGAAACTATAAACTGCAAGAATAAACTCCTTTCCTAAAGCGGCCTTTCCTAAAAACCTTTTGGTAGTCAGAAATTAATTATTTTGATACTTAGTACCTACATAGTTCATAGGAAAAAAGTCTTCGGTTCGGTAGAGTTTTGGCAGGTCATAGGAGCGTGCTGCTGATAGAGGATGTCTCTGAAACCAGAACAGGACAGAAATTAATCATACTGTTAAAGAGTAGGAAATAATACTTTAAGGAGTGGCCACGTAAAAGAGACACAGGGGCGGGGAGAGGACTCAGCGTCTCAGGACTGAAGTTCCTTTCCAATACAAGAAAATTGGCTCTGTAAACAATGCTGAATACGTGAAGTTGTTTACTTTCACCCCTGATTCTGCAGACTTTGCAATTGTCTTAGCTGGATTAATATTGAACTGATAAAAATAGAGTAGAACACAGGGGAAATTAGTTCTAAAGCCCAGAAAAATGCAAATGAATTAGTAACTGCAAAATACGGACTACAGAAGAAATACAGAAAGGGATTTGGTTTTGCTTCTGGGGTTTTTAAGAATTCAAATAATTGATTAATCCTGAATTGAGGAGATAAAATAGTATTTCTGTAGTGCCACAAGTCAAACCTCCAGCTAAAATCCCAGTCTCGATGGAAAATGAAGAGCCTGTCCCTCCCACAAAGCACACAGTCTTCAGGCTCTAAACGTAACATGCTTCCAGAGAACAGTTTGCCATTTCTGTGTAATACTCTGATTAATTTGTGTTTAATTGTCATTCATGTGTTCCAAGCCGTGCATGTGGTTACAAACATTTCTTAAGAGTATCCACTGCTAGTTCTGTGGAGCGGAGGCTGGCTGTCCACATATATCTAGGCGCAATTTAAGTAACTGTTCATTCACGCTGTGACCCAGGCCCTGGCTGCTGCAGCTGCGCCGCTGTGCTGACGCTGGCAGAGCAGGCAGGAGCAGGGGCGTTCTGCTCTGTTCTCCGGGAGGGGCACTTGCTACCCGTTAGGATACACAGACTTTGCTGGGGGAAGAAACATACTTTTAGTGATAATCATCAACAGATGTGTGTGGTTTTCAAGTTTTTATGTGCAAACAAAAGGAAATGGGCTCATTTTATTGCGCAGAATACTAGAATTTTTATGTAAAATGTGACCATTTTTTTCGTCTGTCACTGAAAATCAACAGTCACAACACTGAGTGAGACAAGATGAAGAACATGAATTGACGCTGTAAGAACTACTAGTAATGAGGTTCTCCTCTGCAAAATACAAAGGAGAAAAACCCCTAACCAAAGAATCTGTAAAAATAGTTCTAACAGTTGACAGTGGAATAGTAACATTTTCTGTACTGTCATAAAATACAAGTAGGGGGAAAGAAAGGTTAAAAATAACTCGAATTTTCAAAGTAAAATAATCTGTCCTTTATTCCCAGGGCAGTGTTGCCAGTGGTCATACCAGGAGAAAACAAGGCAGGAGTAAGGCTTGAATTACAGTAATAAAACTTAACAGGTTGAGTGACAATCTGTTTGCAGTAAGCCCTGATCAGAGCAATCAAACTTAAGGACATAAGCTCTCAATCTAAAAGGAGACTCATGATCTCCTGTAGCTCTTGAAACCATTGTCCTGCTCTGATATGTAACCAGTTATTTTAGAACTGCTTGTTCCTAGCACTTACTATCCAGCATTCCCCTGAATACGTGATGCCAGGAATGCAGTGACAATTTACGAGGGCAGTAGTAATCTGATGCTTTGATGAATAATATCTGTTTATACATTACTACAGATACTGTGCTTCATAGGTACACGTGGACCCTTCTGACCTGCAGGTACGATGCGCTTCCTATACACCCTCTTGACCCAGGTAATCCTTTTGGGTGACTTCCTGTAACTGCCATAAATACTTAGGAAAGCGACTCCCCCTGTGTTACACCCACTCACACCAAACGTTCCTCAAGGAACACTCTTGTTCCCAGCTTCTGTTAAAGGAACTACTCCAGTCTTCATTACCTTAAAGCACAGCTGCTGAATCAATAGCCAATGGGAGATACCAATCCATGACTTGACAGTGTTCTACCAGGAAGGGGTCCGACAAGAGCTGTCTCTCACAACGGTACAAACTCCACACAGGGTTAAAAGACAAGGGCCTGAGGAGTCTCTGCACTGCACACATCACGCAGACTAAAGATGAAATAATTCCTTTGCGGTCAGGCTGCTGTGAAACTTAAAGTGATACGGTTGCCTGCTAAGGAGGAAAGCAGGGGAAGAAGGGGGAGGAAATTACTTGAAATTCCGAAGCCTATTAAAGTCATCAAAAGAGGAAGGTTTAAGGAGTTACAAATAGCTTCTCCACCTCTAGATCATTTGATTCATGCCTCTCACAACCTAATAAAGGCCAGATTATAGCCCTTAGAAAGTAGGTGCTCTCATTAGGATGGACCCTATAATACCACACCGTAACATACAACCACTAGTGGCACTGACACAGCAGTCGCCTGCTGAAGGCCAGGTGGCTCTAAGACTAAAGCGTGTTTATGTCTAATCGAGGCTATAAAGGCCTTGGGCAAGGTTCCGTCATTCCACTGGCCTCTGTAAGCACCTATGGCACCTATTTAGTACAAACAAACAAATCCTTATTTCTCGTCTTACCTTGTCACTTGGTCGGGTTTGAGACAGCTGAGCACAGAGTAACAAGTTTACACTGTACCTGAAAAACACGAGCTGGAAACAGAGACCCCAAATTGTTCCAAACTTGGAAACTGTTAATTAACTTAAAGATTCACTGATGAGTGAATAAATGGAGAAAACAAAGATTAAAGGAGTTATAGAGGAATTTAGCATTTGGAAGGAAGTGTAACAGGTTTAGATGTACCTAGCTCAAATGGTAGTAATAAAAGGATTAAAACATCCTTTCATTAGTTTTTGAAAAATCAAGTATGACGCATGACAATACTGCGCTTGCAGGCAAATAAAAGAAATGGCATGTGGAATCATGCCCAAAACATTAAAATTTCTGGTGGCAGCTTTAGAGGCTTCAGTCAGCTGCATTTTAACAGGCGGCCAAGTCTTCCAGGGAGCGAAGTTGTGTGACATAGTATCTAAGGCACTAATAGCCCCCCTTGAGAAATACCGTTTGAAGGCCCTAAAAGCCAGCTAAATAAATGAGAGCACCACGAAAATGACCCCTTTAAGAGCATAGTGGTTATTCTGACAACTGTGACCCCCCATGAGAACAGCAAAGCTGGGTCAAAAGGGGATCACTTACAGGTTGTATCACATCTAGGAAACAGCTTAATTCACAGACAGGTTGACTCTGCCTTCTATTGAAGTAAAATAAATGCTGGGCTGACTGGCTGCTTGCTCTGTTTCATTTTCATCATCAGGCTGAAGTCAGCCTGCACAGCAACATTTCATTTAAGGTGAGTGCTGTAAGAATTCTGACGTGAACGCAGAAAATTGTTTCCCTTCTATCCAAGTATCTACAAGACAGTCCAGAAATCCACTTTGGTTCTGCTTTTATCATGCAGATGTTGGGCATCTACCCCGCAGGGACCAAGAGCCCAGCCCAGCAAGACAATTTGTGTGTCCCTAGCTATTCTCTTTTGCAACAGCCTCCCAAACACATCGTGAGGAGGTAGTGCTTCACCTCCTCACAGGTACAATAACTAAAGTCTGGGAAGCAGCAAGACAAGGAAGCAAGCAGCAAGACAAGTGCAGTAGGTATGGCCTCTGGGGTGCAGGGGCACTGGTACAGCCACCAAGTGCCCCAGCAGAAAGGTTTGGCATCACTGTAAGGATTTCTGACCCTATTCCAAGCAGTGTGTTTATCCAGGCTGTTAGCAGTGTGCCTGACCATTGCAGCTAAAACACTGAGCTATTTTCACAGACAGAGAAAATAGTAGATTACTTGGGAAAAAGAGGAGGGATATTATTTCATGCTCAAAAAAGAAGTTAATGTTCCATGTGTGGTGTCTCTGGAAACTTTGCTGTCAGAGTGAGAATGAAGGTTAAAGTTACCAGCTATCATGCCAGATTAAAAACCACAAAAAACCGAAAAAATCCAAAAAACAAAAAAAACAACCAAACAAAAAAACCCCAAACCCTTTAGGGCTACCAAATGTACCGCCTTGGTGGTTCAACTGAGTAATTACAATGACTGTACTGGAATAGATATCCCTCTGAACTGAGCTCCTGATCAATTCTGCTGCTTCAAAGGAGAGAAAGGGGCAATCATAAAATATTTCATCCACACTGCTGGACTGTAGTGCAGACTTTGCCTTGAGTGCTGTTCACGTTTCCACAGCTCCTGAATCAATTTCTTCTACATCTCCTATTTACCACCTGAAGCAGCACTAATACACCTTTTCCTTGACACCAATAAACAAATTTATTGTTTAATAACAATAAACTATTAGCTTACAGTGAAAGACCACTGAGCTCTCTGGAGCGGATCAGCACCACTGCAGATACCCAAAGAAAATGAAGATGTTAAGGAGCACTTCTCCACAGAAACCTGCAACAGCAATGTGAACTCTGCTATGAAGGATAAAAGGGAGTTCTTGGCTATCTGGCAGTAATTATTTTTCAGACTTGGTCATTCTTGCAGGTGTGTAGAAATGAAAACAGGGCAAAACCTGAAACCTGTTTCTGTGGCAGCTCCAAAACCATGCAAACATTCTCACTTTTTTCCACCAAAATTTCAAAAATACAGATTTGTATTCCTCTTGATCTTAATTTTTAACATAATTCTATATAACAGTGGTAAAATAATTTTCATTTCTACTAAAATAGTTCAAAAACTTACTTCTTAAAAACTTACTTCTTAAAAACCCATCAACTTTGACTTTTCCAGCCAACCTTCTGCTGACTGCTGCCAGCCCATCCAGCACAGTGCTAGCACATTCTTACGAGACAGTTTTGGGAAATGTATGAATTAGAAACCAAAATGTTCTTCACGCATCAGTCTGGATGCTGAGCACAACAAATCCTCACCCACATATCCTTCTCTGTTACCTGTGTACCAAGAAGGTAATTTAATAAGGATGATTTTAAAAGGGCACAAGGGCTCTGATGTCCCCTATTGCCACACCAGACACTCCTCTTCTGCTTAGGCTGGCTTCCACCGTGATTCTTATCTCCCGGTTGTGGGTCTACTAATCCCACTGTGCCAAGACAAACAAAACTCAGCTCTTTTACAAGCATGTGATGAGTAAACATGCCACTGAAGATGTAACAGCACATCAGCTACACCAACGGGAAGAAACAAGCAGTGTAAGGGCAGTGTTAAGGCTTATCCTTAGCGAACTAACATAATATCTCAGTAGCTCCCCAAAGGTGTTTAACCAGCGTCAAGGAATCACCTTTTAATCAGCAACTTCAAAATGGACTGAAGATTAAAGATTAATCCTAACAATAGCCTTTCAAACTAGTCAAACACAGCTGCGCCTTGGGAAATCAAGTGATACGTCCCAACGTTCAGCAAGTCATGGCAGAGCCCAGATTTAAATCAGGACTGACAGGGGAATTCTAGCAGAGCCTGCAGCACTGGTTTAAAACTTCACCGCTTACAGCTGTCCTCCCCATTCCTCCCCCAGAGGTTATTTTTCTCTCAATCAGCAGTAGGAAGTGTGTCACCACATCAGAGCCATCCTAGTTCAGTCTCGCACAGTACCTAAATCACCGATGGAGGCAGGTTTGTACTAAGGTGTCAAAACAATTAATTGCAAAAACCAGAGTATGGGTGTAAGTTCTCCTCCGGACAGCAGTAGTTCCTCTCCTAAGGCAAACATAGCAATGTCAAACCACTCCAATTTTCACAACACAAGCTTCAGAGACAATTTTTTGCTTATTTCCAGCAGTTTATTTTTATGCAGCATGACTTCCAAGAGTTGTATTCCATTCTTGACTTCACATGCACAGCATCCTCGCTATCTCAGCGAGGTAAAGAGATCTATCTATGTATCTAGCATTCTATAAGCCCAGAATGTGACTAGATGAGGAGCACAATTTTCAGAATTGCAGAATTTTCTTTCTGAGAAGATACCAAAGTCTCCTGACTCTGGTACCTGTGCCCATTGTGAACTGGAGTCAGGCAAGCTGGACATCTGACCTCACCCACAAAAGCTCAAGTAACAAGCTCTGTAAAATCACTCTTTACAGAACTCTGTCTAAACACCATCCTACCTTTCCCTTTTCCTTCAAGTCTGTGGAATTAGTGAAGGCTTTCCAGACGATTACTGATTCTTCCAGAAATTCTCTTTTATCTCTGATTGACTGTCACGCAGGGACAAAGAAAAGTTCTTCCTGTAGTGGTCTGTTACTAGTCCCCTAACCAGAGCAGAATTTAAACTTTGAGGTATACTGTTTCCAAACATAAGGCAACCATATCACTTTCTAGTATTATTTATGGGTCTCAAAAGCACAGTAAATAGTTCACAGACTGACTGCGCAGGTTTCATTCTTAAAACAGGTTATTAAGTAAAAAATACACAACAGAAATAGGAAATTTACCGATTAAGATGAAGTTCGCTCGTTCACTTTCTTGCTTTGCAGCTCGGAAAGGCACATGCCTTATCCTTCTTAGCATGATCACATTATCACCTCCATCATAAACCGTAAGCTTTTTCTTCCTGTTTTAAACACATTGTGTAAGCACTTCAGTGCAAGGCCAATTCCATGCAAGCTCCAGAAAGAATCATACGTATTCTTCTGGCTGAAATTATTATTAACAACAACCTTTCACTTATGACATATGCCTAAAATCTCTTCAAGGGAAGGATAAATCAGGCTTCCCGTTGTGAAGTAGAGGACCACGAAAACATGTAATCACCAATCAAACAGTTATTTTTATTCCATAAGTAGTACTGAGATAAAGTCAAGAGAATTTAGAAAAAGTACAGAACAAAACAAACCACAACATCCCCCTTCCTCCCTCCCCCCTTCCCCC
>NW_010401049.1:39942-42310 GCF_000710305.1 Buceros rhinoceros silvestris
TCCCCCCCCCCCCCCTTCCCCCCCCCCCAATATCTTTGTGAAGACATGCAGCAATAATGATCACTGCAATAATGATCACTGCACAAATCAATAACCTTGCTGAAGCCATGGGGAAGTACAGCTTATCAGCTGCTCAGTAAGGAGACAGAAACACAAGGGTGCTGCGGCTCTTCTCCTGCCAAAAGTATGTGGGATGCAGAAGAGATGTGACAGCTTTGAAGAATCCCACTGCAAAATGTGTTTGAAGTGTATACGCTAAGATTTTGTGCTTAGGCATGTTACCACCAGGCTTTCTTCCCTTCAGGGGTGGATCGAGTTTCTCACTAACATAATAATTTTTCCCAATATACTGGTGCCAGAAGGAGCCTGTCCTTTAAAAAGGAAAGTCTGGATATGTTTTGTTGTTGCCATTTGTGATTGGTCTGACAGCCTGTGTCTGTGAGGCTCCTCAGGCAGACTGCCCTGGCTTCAGCAGTCTCAGTCTCTCAATTTATTTCTGAACAAGAAGCAGTAACATATTTTGGGCTGTTCCTCATGTGTTAATCTTCAGGAAAACCAAAAGGAAATAGGAGTGGAAGAAAAACAGAGACGAACAAAGATAAATAATAATAATACCTAGTATTTCTATCTGCAAGAGCACGAGGAGCAGAAATAGGCCACCTAACCTTCAGGATACCCTTCTAACACAAGTATTCTCATTTTACCAGTGAGATAAGTCTGTGCATTCTTTGCTGTGATTTTTACCACAAGTTCTGCTCCCAGAATTCCCAGGTCCCTGTCTAGCAGCACAACCTAAGGAAGTGCGTAAAATAGAGGCAGATCCAAACACGGACTATTACCGCAAATTGGTAAAAAACCCAAACCAACCAATCAAAAAAAACCAAAACAAAACCAAAAAAACCCCCCAACCCAGCAGAAAACAACCACAACAAACCCCATAGGACCAGATGGATGTATTTGAGGATGCTAGTTGCTGGTTCACAAAATTGTAAGGCTGCTGTCAGTCATCTTAAAAAAAAGGGCAACCAGAGGAGGTTCCTGATCACTGGGGAAAAAAGCCAAGTATCATGCTCATCTTCAAGAAGGGCAAGAAGGAAGATAGAGGGATCTACAGGATGTTCAGCCTAACCTCAGTTCCAGAGAAAATACAGAGCAAATCCTTTCAGAATCCGTTTCCAGCACTTCAAAGAAAAGGAGGTGACTGAAAACAGTCAGCACAGATCTAATAAGGGCAAACAGTGGTTAGCCATCCTAATCAACAGCTGGCTAGAAAACAGCTTTGCAGAAACAGTACTGATAGTCCTCAGAGACAAGGAGCTGAACCTGAATCAGCAGAGTGCTCTGGCAGTGATGAAAGCCAACAGCATCCTGGTATCAGTACGAGCACAACGATCCCTTCCCTCTGTTTTGGCGCGAGACTGAATCTTGAGTACCGTGTCTGGTTTGGGGCTTCCCAGTTCACGAAGGATTTACTGGACTGACACGCATAGAGCAAATCCAGCAGAGGACAGTCAAGATGCTCGGGGACTAGAGCACATACATTATGAGGACAGGTCAAGACAGCCAGAGAGACTTCTTCAGCCCGAAGAAGTGCAATTTAGTTGATGTCGTCAACTGCCTAATGAGCGAAGGCAGAGCTGCTTATAGAGAAAACAGCGCTCGGAACTGCATAGAAAAAAAAAATCCTACAGATAATGGACGTAAGTTGTCAAAAGAGGAATCAGACATAAGGAAAAAAAATCTATACGATGACATGATCAAAGATTGGAACAGGTGCCCAGAGAGGCTGTAAAATCTCCCTTCTTGGAGATGTTCAGAAGTCATCTGGACAGACCCTGGGCAGCCTAGTCTAACTTCAGTTAGCCTTGCTTTCAGTAGGGAGTTTGACCTGATGACCTCCAAAAATTCTAACATATTCAGTGATTGTAACTGAGTCACAGAGGCAATAAATCACTTGAACTCTGCCTGTGGTCTTAATCACATTAACCCTAGGCATTAAACTCTGTGTTTCTGGGCTATTTATTCTATTCCCTAACTGCTGGGGAATCCCCACATGGTATTGGGGTTAGGTAGGTTTTAGTTAAGTATGTTTTCTGCCTTCTTGCACAAGTTAAATTATAAATTAAAAAAAAATATATATATACACTCACATTATCCAGTGGCACTCCTTGCAAAAAGTAAAAAGTCTAAGTCTGCTGCTATGTCTGTTATTTGTGTCCAATATTCAAAATTAATTTATTCATTACTCACTAATGTATCACTTGCTGACGGTCTCAGTCCAGCTCCTAGGGGAGCGAGAGCTAAATCCACACACAGCCGGTGCTAAAGTTAATGGCTAGGGAGACCTATCTTTCGGAGTGAAACAACA
>NW_010401049.1:42332-45661 GCF_000710305.1 Buceros rhinoceros silvestris
CTAGGGAACCTAGAGCTAAACCCACCCCCAGCCGGTGCTAAAGTTAATGGCTAGGGAGTCTCAGCTAGGCATCTAAACCTGCTTCTCCGTCTTTCTGAAACAACAGGTTAAGGCATAAACAGCAGATTCCAAGGCTGTCAGTCCTAGGCTTTTATGAGCAGTTTTTTCTTTTTCTTTATTAATGCAGTGTCTGAGGCAAGCATATACAATAGCAGAATAGTAATAGCCTCAAATTATAGGTCCCTTTGAAAATCAATTCATACCAACACATTTTCTCATCTAAGACATTTAAACATTTGGAGCCTCTTGCACATGGAACAGCAGCTGAAGTCCCCAAGGAACAGCTCGAGCTGCTTTCACTTTCTGGAATAATACCACCGACAAAAGTACACAAAAATAATACCATCTACCTGAAGCATGAGGCACAGCACTATATATAGAGGAGTCTGTAATTATAATAGGAATCAGATAAGGCTAATAAAAACCCAAACTGACCAAATAGACACAACAAAGCACAAGGAGTTTACACTCCTTTCCATAACTTGGTAAATTATTCAGTCCGACTCACTAGTAGGAGCCCAGTCAAGAAAAGAGCCCGTTTCCCAAGCTGCCTCACCATTTCAATATTATCATAACGCAAACCAACCTTCCAGCTCCTTGTCTGAGCCTATGAACACGCAACAGGCAGTATGGATGTGAGACAAAACTCAGGTCAAGCTCATACGAGGAGGGCATTTGGATATAGTCTGAGCAACCCCAAGCAAGAGCCTTTACAAGAGCCTGTACTTCAGTTCTATTATGTGTAAAATGGGGGCGATATGGCAGTGTGAAACTTCATACATAAACTCACCAGTTCTATCACACTAGGTCCAGCAGCACTGAAGGAATGGATGAAGCTGTCAGAATATCCCATTACAATTTATGAGTGCTGTCTCCCCTCCACGTCTTGTGCACCTCACTAAAAAACCTGGCTTCATCTTCTTGGAAACTTCTTAAGCACATCGTAAGGCTGCTATTATGTCCTGATAATCATCTTCTTCTTCAGGCTGAACAATGTTGGCTGTCTCAACCTCCCTTCACTGATCATGTTATCCAGCCCAAGTATCTTGATGACCCTTCCTTGAGCTCAAGTTTATCAACTTCATTGTACTCTGGCCCCCCAAACTAGACGTAGTGTTCCAGATAAAGTCTAAGGAATGCCCAGCTAAAAAGAACAATCCCTTCCCTCAATCCACTTGTCGTATTTCTGTTGATACTGCCCAATCGTCTGTTGGTCTTCATTGATGGCACACTGCTAACTCATGCTTAGCCTATTGATGAAGATCCCTAGGCCTTTTTGAGCAGAGCTGTTCTGCATCCAGTCAGTCCCCAGTGTGTACCACAGCAGGGTGTTAATCCATTCCAGGTGCAGGATTTAGTGCTTGTCTTGTTTAATCAGATTCACATGAGCACATCCCTCTGGCTAGCTGATGTTCACAGAAAGGCGGCCCTGTTCTAGAGCACACCCCTTAGTTCACTACAGTCCACAACTTCAGAAGGATGCACTCTCTCTCCTCCATCATAGCCATATCATTCCTGATGACTTCACAGTTAGAACAATTAGAATTCCTAACAGTGAAACAGTGCTAGAAAAAGTATTCATAAAAGAAAAGTTTTAAAAAACAGGTATGTTGTAGCCCTACTACGCTTCCACATAAGGCAATGGGAACTGAAAGCACACAACCACGGACAATCCAGCAGATACTAGAAATGTGGCAAAACTGGAAGCATTGGATTCAGCCTGGCCAAATATCCAGTATTCTTATGGTCATTGGGAAGGCATTCAGACAAACAGAGAGACCGACCCATCCACAAGTCATAGGAGATGGAAAATTACACTCAGTGTCCACGAGTAATACAGCAGGAAACAAAGATCAGTGAGGTTTGCCTTGTAATGCCAACCTCTAGTCAGAGGCAGTGATGCTGTTCTACAGCACTACAAGAAGAAATCCATCCACAAACACAAGAACAGCCAGTGTGCCCACGCTGTCAGATCAAAGCTTAGGAACTTGTCTCCAGCTGAGACCAGCAGCTGATGCTTGAAGTATAAGAACAGGGCAAGCGTGCAGCACTCCTGCCTTGAATACATTCCTACCCCATATTTGCAACATACGGGTTCCTAGAAACGGAAAGGTAACTTGCTAAATAACTTTGATTGAATTTAAGATATATAAATCTTCTTTCATTTACAACTGCAACAGTGAATTCCAAACTCGGTGATATATTACATGAAAAAAACCCTCATTTAGTTCACTTCAAGACTATTTCTTTACAATAATTTCTACATACTGTCTCATGAAACTTTAGATTTCAAAAAACTCTAGTGCATTCTTCTTCAGTGTGGAAAAAAGAAGAATAAAATCATAGCCTGCTTAGCTGTTTCCCAAAGGGATGAGGTTCCGAACTGCTGTTTCAGATGCCTTTTCTAGTTTTGCTGCAACAGGACTACAGCTTAAGCCAGTATTAAAGATGAAGCCACAGATTTAGAGTGGCACAAGAAGGTTTTTATTTTCTTTCTTCATACTTTTCCTAACATTCTTTTTTTCATTCTAGCCTGCTACTGACCTATGAGCTGAAGGCTTTCATGAGGCCATCTTGATTACTTCATGTTCTCTTTCCTCAGTGAAAAATGCTAGTTCAGAGACCAGTACTGTACCTGTAAGGCTCACCTGCATCACCTCCATTTGCATCACCTGATATTTATTGACATTTCATTTTGGCTACATGTTATTCCACTAACTTTCTTGATGTTGCAAGGTCTGTCTACAGCTCTCCGCAGTTTGCATTCACTTCTGTGACCTCAAAATAACTATGTCAACAAGCTTTCTCATTTCATTGGATGCCTCATTTTCTGAATCATCTGTGAACACTGAACAGCATGCTAGAGATACAGCTAGCATCTGAAAGACTTCTTTCCAAGTCTTTTTGCTCAGGAGCAGATAAAATCTTGGGGATCCCAGCAGGATGAAGGAGTCAGCACTGGACTCATAAGCTTTGCAAGCCCGTCACAGAACATGTGTGAAGAGCAACTTTTAGCAACCTGACATGAGCATAGCCCAGTGTTTCAGTGGGAGGAGAAACAGCCCAAAATAACAATAAAAGTAGTAATAGTCCCACCACTGATATAAGTCTCCGTTTCTTTTTTCTATAAGAAGAAATATAGTTTTGTCTTAGCCATAACTGATACCAAAAATCATTGTTATAGTCTGGAAACAAGTGTAATTGTTTTTACAGTCCCATGTGGTCCTTCTATAGGGGTCACTCTGGAAACGAAAGAGTTAAGCAGGAAT
>NW_010401049.1:45745-64136 GCF_000710305.1 Buceros rhinoceros silvestris
GGAATGGGGGGAGGTTTCCAGAGGTTAGCCAGACTTTTCTGGAAGAGACACTATCAGTGAACGGCTCTCCTTCAATGACAGAGAATCAACTACCAGGGAGTAAACCAGTCTGGGTGTGAGTAGGCAAAGGCAAGGCAAGGCAAGGCACTTGCGCATCAGGGCTGGAGAATGGGCTGGGGGAGCCCAGACCAGCCAAACTGAACCGAGCCCAGCCAAGCCCGGCTGGGATGAGCAAGCTGAGCCAGGGCGACTCCAGTGGAGCAGAGCCCAGCCCAGCTGCTAGGGTGACTCTGGCTGACACACACACACTTTCTGCAGACTGTCTTGCCTTTTCATTCTTGGCAAACCAGAGCAGCTTGGGAAATATTTGCAGGTCTGGCTACTTAAGCAGGAGCAGCCTAGCAGGCAGCACACAACAATCGCCCAAGACTGGCTCACAGCATTACTGCTGCTGGAGGAGAAACATCGTTTCCATAACGTCTGTTCTGCAGCATACCAGCGACGCTTTCTATAGCGCTTTGGCACCCCGCTGGATTATAAAAACACAATGGCAAACATGCTATTTTCATACCTTTTTCTTCCCCTAAGCCATATTGACACATGGACTCTGCGACAAAATGAATGCTACCGACGCCCAAAAATATCTGCACTGAATATAAATATATTATGAAATAGCTTTTAAACTCTGCCCTAAAGCACTTTCTGATTGGCTGCCAATGATGTCACACATGCAAAAAGCCCAATAAAACGCATGGGTTAACAAGTCTCCTTTCTGTGTGTGAACTGCATGCGGCAGGAGCACACACCACTCCAGGATAGGCAGTGGGTTAAGCACACAGTCTCAGGGAGCTAAAATCCTCCCACCTCAGGTCTGAGTCCAGCACGCTGCACTGCAGCCCCAGCGCCCAGGCTGATCTTAACCGTACTTAACTAAGCACTGTTTACTTGGGAGAGAAGCCTTCCTAAAGGAGACAGTAAATCACTGACAGCTTTTAGGTATTCAAGATAGACTCGTGCATATTCAGAGCAATTAGCGTGGTCTTGTCTAGCAGTTGTGAGCTCACATTTCAAGTCAAAGGTGAACTAAGCATGGTACCCTTTCCAAACAGGAACTTGACCTTCAGTCCTGTTTCACTGAACTGTTATTAAAGTGAGTAACACTTTACAGAAGGTCTAACAAAACTGTAATCTACAAAAACGTTACAAAACTCAAAAAACAATGCCAGACTTTAAAACATACTATTTTGGCAGCAATTTCTCAAATAGCAAACGTACGTTAACTGCTTATGCACTCAGGCATACAGGCTGCCTGACAAAGAATACTGGTTTTCAAGTTTAGGTGGTTTTGACAAACAGAGCATTCCTCACGGAGTGCAATCTGCTGTGTAAAATACTAAGTCTGAACGATGCTCTGTTACCAGCAACCAACATTTGTTTCTTACTGTGAATACAATTCTTGGGGCTGACTTAGTTTCGAATGTTATTAGAGAGATAGGATGGGGTGGTGTAATAAAGGAGTCTTACGCATGAACTGAAAATACATGGAATTTGATCACCCTATTCTACAGTTTTGCTGCCAAATGTGGGCTAATTTATATTTAGCAGCCTATTTAATAGCTTGCACTCAGACTTCCAAAGCAAGCGTGGAAGCAGACAACACAGAAATAAGAAAATGTTGCCCAATTTGCTACATAAAACTTTATTTGTTTTTCAAACCCTTACCTAAGGTTTAGGAACATTCAATAGAAACACAAGTGCAAACTACTCAGTTCAAACAGGAAGCTGCTATAAGGTATCACTGCAGTGCTCAAAGCAGTGCCACAGCGTAAGAGAAAGGCCGTGTACTGGTACCTATTGCTCCTTCTGCCTCTTTTAAGTTTCATATTATTCAATTTCATATTATTCAAAAAATGCTAAAATCAGTCAAAGGAAAAAAACCTCAAGCTCCATGTCTAGAAACCTCATGCTTTCCTCGATTACTCCTAAAGGATTCTTTTACCACTGAACCTCAGCACATACCATCAAATATTTCAAGTGGAACAAATTCATTAACTTGTAAACACTAGTTAACTAACTGAAAGCCAGCGACAGAAACCTGGAGCTCCGTTAAATCAACTTCAGGCAGGCACTGCATTTCATGTGTTAATACTTGCCATCTGCTCGGGTTGCATTTTTTACCACAAGAAAAAAATGCGACTGCTGAGTAAAGACACTTCAAAAAAAGAAATGGGAGAAACTTGGCCTCACTTAACCATAAACTATGGGGGGGGGGAGGGTTTTCTTTTTCTTTGGTGTTGATCTTTTGGGTTTGTTTTTTTTTTTTCTCCACATACACACACACTCTGTCTCTCTAGTAAAACCAGAACAACCTATGTAAAATAGCCTTTTTAGCTATTTTTGCCTTATAATGGCTACACTAGGAAATCTTAAAGAAGAAAAGGAAGTGCCAGTGCATGTTCGGTACTGCAGACAGCAAGAAATTTGCCTCAGGGAGAAATGCTTTGTAGAAGGGGTGGGGGAAGGGTAATACGCTGGTAGACAGAGAGCATAAGGGAACCAACGCGTGTGCACGTTTGTGTTGGAGGCTCCAGAGGAAAACGCTCTCGCTACAGCTCCTGGAGACTCCAGCCCAGCAGAGCACCTTCCTGCAGCACAACCATGACATCACCCACAGCGCTGCCTGCAACCTCCGAGAACAGCCCAACCAGGAAGGGACGGATACCAGCAGATGGAATGTTTCTCCACTTGGTGAAAAACGCCATTTTAAAACTAATTCTTCTTAAAAATTAGCTTTAAAAAACCCTTCAAACTTCTTACCGCCTTGAAAACTAAAAGACACAGACATTTTGTCCCAAAAGTTGGGCCTATGGCTTAGAGGGTATCAAGACAGGATGGTATAAGCTTTGTTTTAGTTTTAGCCAAATGGTATTTCATCTGACATTCAGTGTGCTTCTAGCAATAATCCTAAAGAGCTCTGAAGCATTTCAGTAATGCAAGTGAAAAGGAATTTGCTGTGGCACCAGGTCGCCAAGGAATACATACTTCTGAAGTTATGTGCTATGAAATTCCACTTAGCTGTTGCCAAGGAAAAAAAATTAAAAACCGCCATATCTGCATGTGTGCCTTTTAACAAGAGTCACGTTTTAAATGGAAACTTATAAAGGAAGTGTCCAATGGGCTACTGTAGTGTGTGACATCTACCATGAGTAAGCCGCACTCCCCGAGCAGCACGTCCTGATCTAGACAGGCAAACTCAAAAGTGAGTTTCTTTACAGAAGCTGTCAGGAAAAGTCAGACGTGTGGTGGTGGTACATGAGGTAGAGACCTGTCCACGGGAAGCTGGACAGAAACTTCTCACAGAACTCACTGCACAGTAACTGTGCTCAAACACTAGCTCCAACATATGCCCCAGTTGTAATGACCTAGTCAGCGCATGAAACTTGAAATTGCGACTTCAGGCTAAAGAGCTCTCTTACCCATTTCCTGTTACTAGTCCATAGAACTATTTTACCTTCATAAAACTCCAGCACAGTGTAATTAGCCTGCATGTTGCCTTTCTCTGGATGTATTCCCAACATGACCTACCATGGTTTGATTTTGGTAGAACTTTATTAGCTGCTAGTGTCCTATTCTCCATGACTGGAAATAGTGGGGAAAAAAAAATATTGTGGTCATTAATCAAAATAAACAATTGTGAGCCTATGTCACACACAACTGAAAAAGAAAAGGACACTAGCAGGATATATAATGCCACAAATATTTGAACACGAGGCATTATTTCTAGTGAAAAAATCCTTATCTGGTCTCAGATCCTTCATACTTGAAACTCCCGCCTTTTTACCTCCACCCCGATCCTTCACCAGAGCTTTCCTCTCCACAGAGAAGGCCAGATGTTTCTTGAATTCACTCGGCATTTCCAACACTTCACTTTTTCTTACACTAACGATACCCATATGTTTAAGTATTACTGTCCTCAGTTCCTTCCTTACTGCCCTCTTCATGAGATTTTAATTCATTTTGTGAGTAGCCTTCCCTATTCTAAAAAAAGTTGCACAGATTTTACTAACATTTTATTAAATGGCTTTTATTACAGTCTTTTATTTAAGACTACTGTAAACGTGCTTATTTACTGGAGACAGTTTTGATGCAAGGAAACAAAGACATGCATCTCTCCTGTTAGAACATTCAAGTTCCCCCTGTCAAAAGTATATTGGACCAAGATTACCCCTTTTACAGCGACCCTTTTAAAAGCTACTTCAAGAATTAATGTGGTGCACTGCACACATAAAACTGAAAGATCTGAGAGAACAGCTCGCATGAAGACAGCAGCAGTGATTTTCAACCCCAGCTGGTTTCTCTGCCTCTTCTCCAGCGTCCCTCCGCACTGCAGCAGCAACTGCTAAACTGTCTCAGCTATTAGCCCAGCATATGAAAGAAAATTGCACTTTGATTTCACTTCACTTCAACATACCAACAAAACGTCCACCACTGTTATCTTCATCACAAGAGCTTGGCACTCACTTCACATATCTGACATCTAGTTATTGCTGTTCCTCATTATTGTCCTGTAACGCAGGTATTTATTCCAAACACATTTAAAAGTGACACATGCTCCTAAGTGACACACAACTCAAAAAAAACCCCAAAACAACCAAACCTCTAAAACCAAAATCCAAGTGGAGGAAGTACGAATGACCACCCAGACAAGAGCAGTCATCAGGAAAACGAGTCACAGAGAAGGCCAGTAGAATCCCCCAGGAGACTTCCGTATGTATCAGTCTCACGCAGAAAAGGCAGAGGCACTGAAAATGAGTTGATAAAATACTTTTAACAGGTGGTGGGTGTCCCAGGTAGGAGCATCCATGTGGCAGCACAAGGAGATGGAGGAAAGAGAAGAAGGGGGAGTTAATTGGACATGTGTGTGAAGCTGGGGGAGGGCAGGCAGGAAGGCAGTAATGAACTCCATAAGCAGACGGTGCCACAGGGCTAGAGTAAGACTCTGGCTTTACTCGGAGCAAGGAAGTAGAAGCCATATTTGTCGCATTTTGCTGTGGAAAAGTTATAGCGCGTTCTAAGGGACGTTGCTTAGCTGGGGCATTTTGGAGGCGAACAGGCAATTTAGTAACAGCAGCGTGGCCTTTAGCAGCACTGTGGTCATTTGTTAGCAGGAAGAGAAGAAAAAATGTCAGCAGTGGCTGCAGCTTCGCTTTTTCTCTCACCTTGTACACAAACTACCTCAAGTACCTTACTGAACGCTAAGATGACGGCTGATTTCATGAACAATGGTATTTCGTGGATCACTTTGCATATGAGTTTATAGCTATACACATACTTACAGTTAACTTTATTTGAAAGTATTTAACCGGGATCAAGATCTTTATTTCCCACCCTTCATATTTCATTCATATTAATCTATAAATCTACTTCCAGGAAAAAGTCAACCTGATTTACAACAGAAATGATTTATATAAGCGTTGCTCCTGTTGGAGTATCACTTTAGGGTACTGTGAAAATCCACAAGATATGGTGTGTTTTGTATTATAAAAGCCAACTCAGAATAAAAATTCCTCTCCAAAATTCCCTCCTGCTAACTTCATCCAAAATTTAACACAGAAATTACTCTGTGTGGAATATCTGGAGAGAGGATTTTTCTATTTAAACCCTTTAGTAGCTCATAGTATCTTCTTGGGTCTTGTGCCAGTTTATCCAGTTACAAAACGGATCCCTTTTTCACCTGTTCTTTTTTAATACTTTAAGGGCTTCAAATGAAAAGCTGAAGCATTAAAATAGTTCAGCAAACAAGTTTCATGCAGAGAGAATCTTGTGCTCAGGGTTCAGCGGACACTTCAGTGTAGTGCCAGGCCATACTGTAAAGTTATGGTAGTACCATAATAAAGTCATTTTATTTCTGCATGCCTCCAATTCCCATCAGCAAGATGGGGAACGTGTTTCCATCCGCCCATTTGTCTGGTGTGTTTACCCGGAAAGCAGTTTGAACCTGGAACTACAATCAATCATTGTGCTTCAAGATTTAGCACCCCGATCTCAGTTAAGCCATCTAGCCCCCAGTATAAATTATGAAAATTTTTTTAAGATTGTAAACAGAAAATCATTTTAAAGGTCAACTTTTTTTCTCTGCTGAATTAAAAATAGAAACAAAATGAACACAGAAATGTTTGCTTTTGTCTCACTGAGACCACAATTTCTACAGACATTCCTCTGATCAGACACCATTACAAAAGTATATATTACATGGTTACAGAAATGAGCAGAGGAGCATACCATGCCGCGGAGACAATAATCCTCAGCAATATGGTAAAACAAAGCTTCCAACAAACTCACCACAACTATGGCTGGCTAGCACGTAATTTCTCAGTGTATTACAATCCATTTGAAATGTTTTTCCCTAACATCATGCAATCTGCAGTGTGTTTCTGCACCTCAGCTAGAATTTAAAATGTAACCGGTAGCGCATCAACTGAGGAAAATAGCATAACCCTGAAACAGGGAAAACAGTCACCCCTGTTTAGTAAGAGCACTCGATTATTTTGGGAAATGTGGTTGACTGCTCTTAACACCAGCTGTATAAGTGGCACCCCTGTAACAAAGAAACTGGGATGTTGGGAGGAAAATCCAGGCAAGTAGTTCTGCTAAGGGACCCAACCGCACCTCTCACCACATGCTGCGTCGCTGGCCCTAGGGCATCATGCTGGAGACACAGCAGCCGAGTTTTAGCTTTCAGTATGTTACTGCCTTTGTTTTTTTCAGAATCAACAGCAGCACAGCACAGGTTTATGAACGGGAACCCTGAACCACTGGGACTGTGACCTGTAAGTATTTTACGCGCAGTGTTTCGTAACAATGAGCGCGCTCAATCCAGTTTAACAATGTGTATGACATTGCAGAGCCTCACACGGAAGACAGAAATGCAAATACAAACAGAAAATCTGATACCAGTGCAGCCACCCTATATTGCCCCAGAAAACAGGCCAGTGCAGCACCGCAATGTATAACATGCAAACGCTTAAATTAATTGTGCGAGCAGCAGCCACTGCTTGCTGCATTCCTTACAGGAGCAGCCAAAAGGAGCCCAAGAAAAGGGGAGGGTCAAGAGACATCTACTGCTTATTTTACTGGCGCCAGCTAATATCTTTTCTGTAACAAATTCACTTCAACTCTGCACAGGGCAATGTTACGTAAAACATTTCTGAAGGAAGATTTTTTCCCTGCCTTTCAAGAGCAAGCATCAAAGCCTAGTAAAGCATGTACAGCAGGACGCATTTAAAGCTCACCAGTACTAACCAATAGAGCCACTGTGCTGAACTCTGGAGGAGGAGCCTTTCATACGCAGAGGCTGGGGTTCTATTTTCTGGCACAGATTACACCAGCTTACAGAAAGGCACTATTTCACAAATCTTTACATAGGCAGCCAGAAGCTTTTGTCAGAGAGATGCTATTATAGCTTAAAAACTATTTCTATGATAGAAAAGAGATGAGAGCACTAATGAAGATTTCTGACAAATCAAGCTTTTCCTAACTGTTTTTATTCATTCATTTGATCTCAGTACTGGAATTTTGCAACAGGAATTGGCTCAGTCTCTTTCAAAACATAAAGGATCTAATCCATTCCCATTAGAGAACAGGAAGTCAGAAGCCAATCTTAGCACTGATTAAAAAAAAAGATCCAGCTTGTTATTTTAACTTCTTTGTTGCACATAAACTAGAGATTCTTTTCTTCCACTACTGTTTCAGCACGACGGCTCAGTTAAAGCTGATGTCTCCTTCATCTACTCCTCCAAACCAGTGCCACTGCCTGATGTCCAAGCACAGTGCTGCAGCCTCTCTTAAGCTCTTCTGCTTTTCACCAGACTTAGCAAACTGGCAAATTAACTTTGGGAATTGTGCAAGCTCCCTCAAGGCAGCAGGCAAACCAGGGCTAAAGCTATGGGTAGCTGAAATCTTGACTTCTGGACCTACTACATCTCCTTGCTTGCATCTTCCCATTTCTGTGTGTTATTCTTCTCAACACAGAACTCTGGGGCTCCCAAACCAGCTAATGAATTAGTCCGAATCAGAATGGAACTGGATGAACTTCAAGCATAGCTGCAGTTAAAATAAGTTGAACATGCCCCCAAAGTTCTTAACATTAAATATTTAAGTATGTGTCAGATTTTTTATTTTCCCTAATATTGAAAAAAATGCCTGGTAGTATTCAGCACTTGAAAATTAATGAGTTTTAAATACGAACACAGTACACCCCCACTTTTGAAATAATCTGCTCTATTTTCTCTCTTCTCATCTTTCCCATCTGGTATGTTTTAGTAATAATTTAATAAATATTTTTCTTCTAGGCTGTCAGAAAAATCTCATAGCATTTAGGAAACACTAAACATTATCTTATGAGGTAAATTAGGACACAGAGAAGTAGCATGACATATATGTGATCACACATTGTCATTGACAAAGACAGTAACAGAAATCTCAATATGTGCTTCTTTGGAGTCCTTAAGAAATTGGTACTACAGAGCCAAGAGTGAAGCCAAAACCTACATCAAGTTCCATTTGAAGGATGATCTGCAAAAATTTTAAAAATGCAGTGTCTCAATATAGGAAAGATTTCTTATTCCGGTGATTTATTTTATTATTTATTTATGAAAATTAAAACCCAGCTTGTTGTCTTCTACATTAAGCACAATGTTAACTATGCATAGCTCCTCAGTCCTTCCGAGCTCTCTCCTCGAGAAGGAATCTGCTATCCATCTATGGAGACTGCAGCCAGAAGCCTCTGTCCACTTCCCCACTGAACAGTTCTTTTCAGTGGTTACCAGTGTAAGCACAGGTCTCCTTCCTAGATACTTTAGTCAGTACAACTCATCAATAACTTTTGCTCATTACTGAGCTCAGATGAACTGAGAATGCTTCATATCACATTATCAATTTCCCAGTTTGATTTGTCAGAATCTGCCCCAGGTGTGAGGAAAAACCATGAGCAAGCACCTCAGCCAAGACAAAGCAAAGCCCACCTCAGAGAGGCAGCTGCTATTCTAGAAGTTACAGTATTAACAGAAAGCAAAAGACAATAAAATACGTCTGGGAAAAAAAAATCTAACAAAGGCACACTTTTTCTTCATAGCATTAGCATGAGATTTTTCTGAAGGTTGTGATTTTATAAGCCTTTCCCTGCAACTATACAAGGGTTAAAAATTACTCTAAAAATAAATGTTTTACAAGATTCTCAGCCAATGACATCGAAAGAAAATTTCTGGCTTTAAGAAAACACCAGATATCAGAAGATGCATGAAAAAACATGAAAAATGTTCAGTTTCCTTCCATTGGAAAAGATACTAGTGGCTTTTTTAAACTCCACACACTCAAGTTTTCTAAAATAGATTTCCGGTCCTTTCTCTAAGATTGCTGAACCCCATTCAGCCAGGGCACAGATAACATCTTTGGATAAAAGATTTGAAATCACAGTTTCTCCCATACAAAGTTCAAGCTTTACAAAAGAAAAGCTTTTCTTCCACAGAGCTGCAAACTTCACACGAGGCAGTTATTTGTTCTGTTCCCTCAGGAGGTGTTATATTCTTACAACCTGTCAGACTAACCCAGTCATATTTGTAATTTATATTTAGTATAAAGTTGCCTCTTTTGAGACCACCTCTGGATATTCCTAACACAAAGCATGAATTCTGATTACTCACTTTTCTCCCACAGAGGAGACACCTTTCCCAGTGTTACTGTGCACTGCGCGTCTATATGAAACAACTTTCTGAACACCCAAAAAAACCAGCAAAAGACAAAAAAGAACATTACAGGATTTTGCTGCACCTTGAAATACAACTGCAAAACACTGAGATTTCTCTTGCATTTCAATTAGCATCCATGTTTAATCAGAAGAGGAAAAAGCCTAGCTGAAATACAAACACTCGCACACCCTCTGCTCAGAGGAAGGAGCACGCTCAAACTCTTTCACCCAGTCTGGTCAAGGCTGTGGAGAGAAGATACACGAGCTGGACACTATCATTTCAGAACAAGTTGAACTCACTGACAAAAATGGTTGGGACAGTCCTAATTTTCAAATGGCCAAAGATGCCGAAAGGCCAACTCTGCAAGGATATCCTCCGTAAGTGGGGAAAATGGATGGACAACAAGAAAGAAACAGATTTGGGAAGAGTACAGAAACTTGGATAGTTGTCAGAGATCCTATTGGGTTTCAGGCAACTGTCAAACCAAAAGGAAAATTGCTGTAGAATTTCAAGCTCTACTGATGTCCTTAAACAATTCAGTCCTTCCCTGCACCCTTCTACTACAAGTGAGTAATTCCTCACCGACACAGAGCATTGTCATTCAGAGCCAGAATTTACAGTGAGAACCACAATAGAAAAGTTATTAACAAGCAGCTGTACTGCATCATTCAAAGGTCCTCTTAAGTGGTGACCAGTTAAAGGCATTGCCTAGGGAAAAGGTTACAGGGTAAATACACAAACTTATTTCCAGGCCTTCAAGAATTCATGGCTGAAGATCAGATTTTTTAAATTATTTTTTAATATCCATTGCTGGATTTTTTTCCCCCCATGAATTTGTCTAATTATTTTGGGAATATATAACATGCTGTGCACATAGTTCTATGGCATATTAATACATCACGTAATTACCTCCCTTTTTGTATTGCGAACCTGCCTGCTGATAATTTCATTGGATGATCCTTGTTCTTGAATTATGTGAGGGAGTGAATAATCATTCTCTATTCACCTGTTTCACACACAGAATGACTTCACAAACCTCCACCCTGTCCTCCTTCAGGACAAGTCTGCATCTGTTTAGAAATTTCTGTGAGAGAACTTTTCTGTATCTGTGCTCACCCTTGTTATTTCTCTCACCACGCTTTCTAGTTGTACTATTCTGGGAGAAAGGATGAGAGGGAGAGATGAGTCCAGTAGGAAGCTACACCATTCCTATTTCTTTTTCTCTTTTGTTCACTAATATTATCATTCCAAGATGCCTGCAAGCGTGAATACACAATTATTCAATATTCAAAATTTTTCTTTGTAATTATAAGGAAAAAAAAAGAAACCACTACACAGTCTTCAAGCCCAACTCAAACCAGCTTCTGAGCAAATAGTCTGGCCTTCTCCACATTCTTCTTGGCGCCCCAGTTACACAACATTATTTGTATAAGCAGACCAACCTTGCAGGACTTCCAGCTTTGATATATTTTCCAGACTGGGCATCTGCTGCAGGCTTTACACATTTGGAAAGTTTTAGGGAACAAAGCCAATTCAGATAATGAAGTTAAGGAAGAGCATGTGTTGTTTAGCTCTTCTGAGAAGCTCTGATGCCTTCATAAGCTACAGCAGAGATTTAAAATTGGCAGTAAAATACCCTCGTATCAGGGACATATTTTCCCATTCCTGTGAAAATATTACCAAATTTGGCCAACTTACAACTCTTTACTGAGTCTGTATAAACTGTGGTTTTCTAAAGGTTCACTAGAGTTTGACAGCTGAAGATGAAATCAGTATGCACCATCTCCTGTCCGCACCTCTCTTAACCAGACTGAATATTCATTATTCTCTCCAAGCAGTTCAAGTTTGTCCTGGATCTGCAGAAACTGACTGGACTTTTTGTCTGCAAGCAAAGCTTCCAGAGCTTGCTATGACACCAGACAAAAATTACAAGTGGTTCAGCGATACCTACGTGATCATTGACACCTGTGTATTATTGCCTACCCAGTATTATGCATAGTGGTACAGAAGACCCTTGGAAAAATTTAGGAGCAAAATGTAGAGATCCTAAAAGATTACTGCTGGAACTATTCAATGCCTGGGCAGCACCCCATTTAAAAAAAAAAAAAGAAAATTTTAAAAATTGTAAAAAAAATTCCTTTCTAGAAACAAACTGTAGCTAGCTCTATTGCACCACTTAATAATTAACTATGCTGTAATATTTATTAATGCAAATATGCATTTGATACAGACAGGGTATTTTAACATCACTTTCCCATCTGCTGGAAGCAACTTTAAAAATACTCACGTTTTTAAATGATGAGATAGTTGCACACTGAAATAATCTGCAAACAGTATTAAGGAAGGTACCATGGCTCTTCTCTGCTTCAAGCACTTGCTCTTCTAGGAAGGAAACATGGTGCGCAACCATTTTAACAAATGCCTATGGAGAGAGGAAAAACACTGAATGAAAATGAAAAGCACATGGCTGGCTTTCAACATTATCCTTGCTAGAGATCAGAAGGCAAAGAAAAATCTGTAACAAGAGTTCAGAGTGCACTGTTGCTAATATAAATATCCAAGGGGCGCATACCCACAAGTAGACTACAGACGTTTACAGCCATGAGAAGAACCACTAGTGTCATGACCTAAGGCTAATTTTTCTCCTTCCCAAGGGCAGACTTTTGCTCCCTTTTCAGCATGCAGAGTAGGTAAGCACTTGCACAGTGTCTAAAGGTCTGGCGACATTTTAGCATTGAGGTGAAAAGCTCTTCAGAACCCACGAAGTGACTGCTACTGCTGGTGGGTGTGAGAAAGGGGCAAAGCAGTAGAAGGGAGTAGACAGCAGAGGAAGAGATACTGACAGGTGATTTTAGCTAAAAATGGTCAGGAACTATTGACCTAAACATACACATGTTCAGTTTCAGTTAAAATCTGAGCCGTAAGAGAAAGTCAACTAGAAAGCACACAGTGTTTATTTGTTAAAATACAGAACAGTTTGTAGAGAGTTCTGATACTTTCTACTAAGCTTCTTTTCCGGAAAAGTTGAGCATTGTCCATTGTAGGGATGGGGGAGGTGAGGCTGAAGAGGTAAATTAATCGACCAAAATGTATCAGTGGCAACATCCAGCAGATTCTCATCCTATATAATCGTTACAATACATTCCTTTCCTTTTGTACTCTTGGGAGTACAAGTTAATTTCTCCCTTGAAAATCCCCATGGATGCTAAGCTTTAAATTTAAAAGTTCTAATTAAAACATTAACTACTGCTCAAATTGCCAATTTAATCTTGTGCTCTCAGATTACTGCCATTACAGCTGGTAACATTAGGCAGAAAAACTGATTCCTAGCCAATCAAGGTATTATCCTCCCTCGACGACCAAAAAAAGCCTTTCAACAAAATTCTGCTGCATTATTCAAGGACAATCTGTAGCCCAGCAAAGACTGGTGTTTTCTTCATGTTCCAAATTACTGCGCCCTTACAGTTGTACTACAGGAATGGGGACAGAGAGGGTGGTTTTTTTCCTCTCCTTCCCTATATTAGAGGGGAAAAAAAGCAGTAAGGAGCCCTGTTGCTTACCACACTTTTAGCACAAGTAATTGCACAGAGTTTTAATATTATTTTCCTGTTCAAAGACAAAAACACCCTCCACACTCCCCCAAAACTAGACAGGTTTCTAAACAGGTTACAGTTGACTCCCACTTTTTTTCTAAAATGCCTTGTCTCAATTTTCTGTCTGAAGCTTTCTCCTGGTGCTGTGTAAGTCCACAAATATGAAGTGGTTTGATAAGTCTGTTATCAAATGTAGGTGTAAAAATGCAAACTACAGAAAATGAATTGCGTTTAAAGAGAACTTGCTGGAAGGCAAGTCAATTGCCCTGTCCCTTCGAGCGTATTTGCACAGGGGTAGAGCCTGAAGCTTAAGCACTGCCAGTCTGGATTTAATCCCGCAAACACTTGGTTTCTTTCACTTTGAGTCAGTTAGAACTGATTTTAAACATTACACAATTTATCTCATCATGTTTTCATTACATTCCTCCCAGAAGCAAACTTGCCCTCCTTGACACAAATTTTAACATACTGCTTACTAAATATGACGAGGGCACATCTCAGTGCATCATGCTGGCTCCCCTCATTCAGGATTCGATAAACACCAAGACAGACACAACAGAAGATGGGAGCTCAGAGATCTCTCCCCTACTACATAAGATGAACATCAACAACTTAAAATGCATATGTCCAGCACTGCATGAGACTTGAACTTGTAGTTATAAATGGTTTCACAGATACTCCTTGCAGTCACAAAACAAATTAACATTATTAGCATTATTATTAACATCAAAAACCGCAAAGAATGCTTTTAATCTACCATTATGAGTTGTAGAATCCACAGCAATCAATTACTCACTCATGTTCCAAAACCATAAACCTTTATATGTGTTGAACCATGAGTAAAAGTACTGATTCAAAACCAAACATGAGACAATACAGAGACATAAACATGTGAGTGCTCCATAAAAATACCTGGACAGTTAACCTATAAAACATAGAAAAAGAAGGATGTAAAATTTCTAATGCAATGAACAAACCTCTAACTTGTCAACTTTGGCATAGATGTGGTTCATTTCCATCACTTTGTCTTTAATGAGCGGAATGGTCTCGTCCAGGATCTCTGATGTATCACTTCTAATCTGCACGAGAAAAAGGTTCTCACATGAGGATGAACCTTGAAGAGAAACACGACACTATTTTTTCCACATGAATATTTTAAAAACACCTATTCAGAAAAGATATCACAAGGGCCCTTTTGCAGTGTTAGAAACTACAGACCCCTCCGTTATCTTTCTGTACGAACTATATGTACACGTGGTATGTACTTTACATCTGAAAGAAGGAGAGCGCAGACACTCTGGCAGGATCCCTGTGAATGGAGCCAGACTTCTATTTTCTGATGCTAAATACAAAACTAATACATAATGAAGGAGCCAAAGCAGATGAATTCTGCGTTTGTTCTATTGAATTCTTTTGGGTTCATGGTAGGCAAAACCCCCCTCCTCTATCATAAAGCACATATGAAAAACAGATTTGTGCTCTGTCGGAGGTGAGATTCATACTCGGGTAAACTACAACCATTAAAATTTTACCCTGGAATTTCCAAAGATAAGGTAGTAAGCTTGTTTGCTAATGTTGGTCTCAGAAAGAACTAGGGGAAGGCCGCTCTTACAGCTAAATGCTAGATAACTACTGTAAATATAGACACAGTTTGGGGCAGAGCCAGAAAAGGGGAGATGCTGTGCAGACCCAGTACAAAAACTATCAACACAACAAGGTCAGAGCAGACACGAAACAAATCTAAACCATCTTTCTTTGAGCGTAAAAGCAAACGACCAATACAAGACACAGGAGAGCTGATCTTCCAGCAAGCAGCCTGTGATGAAAGGAAATTGTATGCAAATATGATTCAAGAAGAGTCATTCTGCAGCAGTCTGCAGAACCACAGCGACAGAGGAGTTCCAGAGGAGTCAGCACATGAAAAGGGAGATGATTCGCTTGGTACAGCAACCTCTCCTGAGCCAGAGAAGGCTGGTCTAAAACCCCACGTTATTAAATAAGATTTATTTCCCCTCGTGCAATGCATTTTACTTTATCTTACTGAAGATTTAGCTGAGTGCTCAGCACACGCACCAGAGCTCAGTAATCCATGGGAAAAAACCCTGTATTCGTCTTACTAGATTCTACTATGCTAACTGGAGGAGGGGGTGAGAAGAGAAGGTTTCATTGAGCTTTGTCTTCCAATGCAAGTCAGCGAGACTACGCTAAAGGAGGTATCAAAGCAACAGCACCAAAGTCAGTCAGGAGACAGCACGAGCAGAGTATGAACAACGAATCAGAACACAAACCAGGAACAGCGCACTGCACGTAGGACAGTGAGACCCAATCCTTGCACACACTGCGGTTCGATCGGTACCAGTCAAGCACAGATTCTTGTTATTTTGTATTTTATCAAATCTATCTTTTTTTCCAGGGGAAAATAAAAAGTCAAAGATACTATGCAAATTCTAGTTGTAAGAGGGACTTTTTTGAAAGCATCTCTCTATGTTCTTTTTCAGTCTTTGATCCCATATGTTAACACAGAGCAACATAAAAGGATCATGAATAAAAGTAACCACTGTAAAATGAACAGCTCGGTGGTGAGAAAAGAGAAAGCTGAAGTTGATATGTTCCTGAGAAGCGAGCAAACCCCAGCCAAAGTGAAACAACCAAACAAAACAACCTCCTCCTCTCTCTTCCCCAGTGATGAAACCAGGTTTTACACACAGGGCCATGGGGCCAAACTGTCAGTCCATGAGCCAAAGCTAAGCAGTTAGCAGCTGGTCTGCAGAACCATAACAAAGCAAGATTTACAAACACGTCATTCCCCTGGGGCAAGTTCTGCAAGAAAGTTCAACTGCCTGAGAACCTGTAGTTTTATAAACTGGTGAGTATGCTGGAGGATCAACATACATATTAATAAATTTTTTAAAAAGTATCAAATATAAGTAGAGATTTTGTATCTAACCATACATCCTCTTCAAGGATTAGGAGCCAAAGAAATGGAAGTAGTGAACTTCCAAGTGTAACTGAATCAGTCGGGCATGTCTGAATAGTTACAATAGATACAATTTTCAATTGTGCTTTAAGATGCAGAAGAAGCACAAAGCGTCGTATCTGAAAAGGTAACCAGTGATGACCTGTCGACACATGACCAGAACAGCATATACAAGAGTCTGGTTACTACAATGACTTGGCTTTGCTTTTGTGTCGCTGGTTCAAATCACAGCTCAGTTAAAAATGACTGTTTGGTAATTACTTTGGAGAGGCTCTGAAGCCACTTAAAAGATATTAATTTACTCTGTTGAAATCAGTGCCCTAAGAAAGACGTCACAAAAAGTAAAATAACTGCGACTAAAATTCTTCTAGCACAGTCTTTTCACTGCAAGATGCTCCTTCCACGCAAGTGCGCGGCACGCTGAACTGTGTTTGTCGCTGTAACTCACCTACTGTACAAGTGTCCGTTTTAAGTGCTGCGTCACCCTGTGCCTGCCCAGGTACAACACTACAACACTGGAAATGGCATTTTGTCTTCCTGGCACTGAGGATCTGGCTTTTCCTCATTGCAATATTCAAATGTACGCATCAGGAGTACTTGTGAGCAAAAAGCAGCGGCACAGGCAAAGGGGAAAAGCCAAACCTCTCTATGTGAATATCACACTGAATGCCCATACGAAAAAGCAAGATTCCCCTTGTCTTTTGTTGGCATAGACAAAAGGCCAAATTTCTGCTAGGCACAGAAGCTGGAATAAGTTCAAATACTGTATTTATCAGATTCCCAGATACCACTTGACGTAGTGCTGAAAGGAACCCTGCGTTGTAGGTAGTGGATAGAAAGCCATAGAATCAGCACGCGCTGCAGTGCTTTGATGGTCCCAGATAAGCTCAATAATCTGCATATATGGGAATTAATCATGGCCTGCAGGATGTGGAAAAGAATGTTTAGGGGCAATGCAAAGATAGTGCATTGAAACTAAGTTAGTGGGTTCTATAGAAAAGGTTGGCAAGAGAACAAGTCTCACAGGAGATTTAAAAGGTCACTGGATCCATTTGAACGAGTTAACCATCTTCCCTGCATTGGAGCCAAAACTGAGGTGCAAGACTGATTGATAGGAAAAAGCATAAGGTACATACAAAATCTTCATATAAGCTCCCAAACAGAAGAATTGGGCGAATGAACTTAACAGTAAATCAGACAGAATACAATCAATCAGCAGTGAAGAGCTACTGATTCAAACCCCTTGGTTTGAACAAGTGATGTCTTATCACTGCGCAATCATCACCTTTCAGGAATGAACTCAAAGGATTTTTTTGGCCCAAAAAACCCAATCTTTTCTGTTTTACATTTTGCACAGACTCAGTGTGCTGCACCAGAGAATCTAAATCTGACAAATGTAAGCCAAGATGTATCAAAAACTAGGCTGCATGCTCTGAGGTTCACATGCTCCTTTACAGTTATTTTTGTCAAAAGCTGAATGGAAAAACAACTGTTTGAACAGCCAGCAATACTGAGCCATTCTTACACACAGCTATTTCTCCTTTTAAGTCCCCTAGTAACCGTGTGAGACTTTGATGAGCCAAGCTTTTGTTTCTTTCCACTCTGTGTCACTTCCTTCACGAAGCAATGATGCCTCTTTTCCATACGCAAGACATGCCAATGACAACAGCAGAACCCTCTGATAGAAGACGAAAAAGGATTAATAACTGGCTGTACTGCTGACTCTGTGAAACACTCAGAAAAGGGTTAAAATGCAGTACCAGTTCCTGCACCTAATTTTGCATTTTTTAGCCTAAGGGAAGAAAGAAAAGTTGACTGCCAAAATTACCTTGTTTTGACATGAGCCCCATAACCCACATGGCTCTCAGCCAGCCGAACGCACACAGTAACGTACCATGCTCTGAATGGTTTATCCCGAACAGGCGGCGTCAAAGCACAGGTAACGGGTGCACCGCCAGCGCTGCACAGCGTATCAGTCACAGCCCCACCGCTCATCAGCTCTCCTCACTCCGGTATTCCACCCCTATCAACTTCTCCCTCACGTTCTGACTGCAGGCTGCAGCAGACGCAACCAG